>NW_027526335.1:83851324-83926210 GCF_048455015.1 Haemaphysalis longicornis
TTTTAAGGCTCTTTAGCGCTTCCCACATGTGCTGTAGCTTTGAGTCTACAGTTAGTGATGGGATTTTGAGGTCTATGACTTCTTGATGCTGCTGGACATCGGTGAGAAGCTGCCTGGTCCAGTCAGAAAGGTTAGGCCGGTCCGACTGCTGACTGGTTGCCTCCTGTCTTATCTCTCGGAATACGTGCCAATTTGTAATGGTTGTTTGTGTGCGCTTTGGTGGTGATGGGTGTTGTAGTGTTGTGGTGAGCTTCACTATATGATGATCACTACCAAGTGTATGTTCTAACCTGTCCCATACCGTTTCCCCGACTCTGTGGGGGAGAGAGGTCCGGGGTTGTGTCCCGCTGTGTACTCGTTCCCCCCCGAGTGGGTAGGTCCGGTGGGGTTTCTAGTGTGAGGTGTTGTGTCTGGACCAACTCCCATAGCAGCCTTCCTTTTTTGTGTATTTGTGATACCCGCATGCTGTGTGGGACGCGTTAAAACCTCCAACGATGATGAGTGGTTCCCCTGAAGCTGCTTGCTTGGCTGCCATGATAAGTGATCTGAAGTTGTGATTGTGTTCCTTGGGGCTGCTATAGGTATTAACAATGTGTATTCTACGATGGGCGGGGTTTTTTGGGTGTAGTGTAGTAAAATCGTGGGGGATGTTAATGTCACGAAGCTGTTTGTGTTGTGCTGGTATGTTTCGCTGGACTAGAATAGCAGCTTTATGGTTATCTCGTGTCTTAAATGTCTGATAACTAGTGCATTTCACTCGCTTTCCGGGTTCTTGCAGCGCGATGACATCGGGTGGAACCTCTGTCTGTTCTATTAGGAGTTGGAGTTCTGCCCTCTTACTGTGAAAACCGCGACAGTTCCACTGCCATACTACGAGCTTTTTACGGGAGGTTCCCATTCGTAATGTTAGGGTTTTGGGCAGCGGCAGGATTGATCTGAGCCATAATGGTAGTAATGAAATTATTCATCTGTGAGCGCATGTCCTCAATAGTGGCCTGCATGGCAGCCTGTGTGCTGAGTAGTGTCCCGGTAATGTGCGTGTACTCCGCTTTTTGGTCTGCAAGCGTACGCTCCAGACGCTCAAAGCGATTATCCTGCACAGTTTCCATGGGATGGAGTCCTCATTTGAAGGCGTACTGGTCGCTCTCCGTTTGGGAGGGGGTGATGCTTGCCCTGTATCTGCATTTGTTGCGGAACGCAATGCAAGGTTTTCTTTCTTTAGCGCTGCGTTTTCCGCTTTAAGTGCTGCCAACTCTAAGCGAATTGCCTGCAGTTCCCTAGCGACATCAAAGGATGGAGATGGGGGATGAGGAGTGGAGGATGTGGGGGTATCCCTGCAGGTGATAACGACAATGTTGATGAGTTGATGGGAGGGTTACCATGGGGGTGATTGACCGAGTGGGAAGACGTACTGACTGGGATTGCTCACCTGCTGCTGATAGCTTCTCTTTGAACCGCTCTTTGAGCGAGTACCTTGGACTGGGGAGTTCTTGACCTCCTGGCTTTGCCATTGTCTCTGCTGTCCTGTGTGCAGCCCGTCTTGTTGAATGGCCTGAAGAGGTGGAAAGTCGCTTGCGTTCGGAAGTTGCTTCGAAAGGTCTTGTGCCTTGGCTGCCATTTGGGCGTACGTGGTGGGTCTTGGACGTGGTAGGAACCTTCGAGGGCAGTCCGCCATGCCTGTGAGGTGGGGTCCCTCACAGACTATGCCTTTCGGGGAACATGGGTGCCCATCCGGAGCATTTGTCATGCCGCAAGAGGCACAGCGGGGGACAGTGATTGCTGCGGACAGACGTCCTTGCGATGTCCCGGTCGCCAGCAGCTGGAACACGCTTCAGTTTTTCGTCTTCGAGGCTTGCGACGGTAGGTCGCCGCTCGGTACCTCACCCAGTAGGGGACGCGAGGTCCGTCAAAGAGGATTTGAACCATGTTGGACGTCCCGAGGCACCTGACGTCCAGAATTTTCAGTTCAGGGTTGAAAGCAAGTACACCGTGGAAGATTTGCTCAGCACTGTCCGTTTCCGGTACATTAAAGATTATTCAGAGTGAGGTGTTGGAAGGGGCCGGCACATGGGTTGCCAGTTCGTATATGCGTTCGTTCACGAGCAGCTGGTTGAGTGCGACGTACTGGGTTGCCCGCTTTTCGCAGGGTGTGCTCACCACGATGAAGTTGGCCTTGCTATTAATCCGTACCTGGTCTTGGCTGTTGGCTTCGATACCAGCTTGGATCTGTATAGCATCCGCCAGCATTGCCACCGGTATTGTAGCCAGGGCCAGGCCACCACGCGGACGCATTACCACTTTGATGTCTGTCGGTGGTTGCGGTTCTAGCGGTACTATTTGCCTGTGGGGCTTCTTCTGAGTCGAGGCTTTCCTTGGAAGGATGTATTGCGGGGTCATCGTACTTGCCTGTATCGAGGCATTGGTGTCGGCGTGGAAAGCTTGCTGCTGCCGACGTATGTGTTTCCATCCCGGCAGCAACAACTGGTCTGGAGAGATGGGTTCTCCTTCTACTTTGCTTTCCATCACGGTGAGATTACTGATGGTGCCACGTGGATACGGCAGAGAGGTGCAGCTGCTGCGGCGCCCGGCCTGCGCCGAGCTCGAGCGAGGCCTAGGTTAGGCTTAGCTCTGGCGGTGGCGTGGTCGGCACTTCGAACGTCCGTTGAGTAGAACAGTTCACAGATGAGGCACAAAACGACAATCCACGATGCTCGGGTAGATCCTAGGCACCACTGTCGACAAAGGCGGTGGCGGAATTCCATCGCATTTCCACAAAAAAATTTTCCCGGAGCCGACGTGGAGTGCTTTCGCACAGCGTGGCGCCCTAGCGGCCGTTGTGATTCCTTACAACGTGATGTATATTCAGCGCCGTCTGGTGTCCCCTCTTTCTCGTTGTCGTGTTGTCAAGCGCTGTTTAGGATGGACGGATACCAACTAACCCAGCTGTCGATTCTGTTGAATTGTATTTGAGAAACTTGCTCAATAAGCTTTCTTTCGTTTTGAGGCATTATCTGAGGTTAACGGGGTTCCCTGTTGTGGCCAAGAAAGCCTATTTTTTGCTGGTAGGCCATCCTATAATTGCTATTTGCAATAATGTTTTTACTTGCTTGAACTCGCTGAAGAGCGCGCAGTGAGGACATGGGGAAAGGTAAAACTTCCCAGAAGTGGATAAAAAACAATTTTAACTGTTTAAAGTGAGCCACGCGTATAATCTGATTATGAACCGAACAAAAAGGCGCGTTCTGAGTGGCTGTTTCTAAAATATGCACATCGTACAGGTTAAAGTGAGGAATACGAACATTGTTCGTCAGAACTTTGTCTGGTTCGGTTAAGCTTTAGGAAGAGGCAGATACACAAACCAAAGGTTTTTTATTTAAAAATAATAATAAACACCCTTAGTTAGTGTATTCGTCTCTTCCTCAAGTTTACAGCGAGAGGCTTCATTAAGTTCGACCAGCTCGAATTTATTCATAGCAATTGTGGCACTCTTATACAATGTCCGTTTCATCTCGCTCACTTGGACACCTTTATGTCCCGGTGCACAAAGCCACGCAGGTGCATGTGCTCCAGCGCAAGTATGAGCTGCGCCATGATGATTTGGACGGCGTCGATATCCAGATATTCCTCCTTGGTCACTACCCGCATCAGGTCAAAGCCGGGGATGTACTCCATGATCGTCACGTAGGCCTCCTGCAACGTGTATCACCTCTCTGGCAAAGCCATCGGGTCCTATACGCAGAATTCACTTTCCCGGGCGACTTCACAAGAGTGGCTAAAAATGAGTTATGAACGCTTAGCTGTGGCTTTGCATTTTAGGTGAAGAACACTTTAAGAGCTCTCCTTTTTGTCGTAGCTCGCTCGCTGCACCCAAGTAGAGCCTTAGCCGTTCCGGCGTAGTGGCTGTCGTCGCGGCGTCCCTTAGAGGCTTCGAAAGCCAAGCGGTTTATATAGTCGTAAGCGTTCGAAACTCATGAACCGCTGGCGCTTGTAATACATCTCCCCGTTGTCTACCGCTAGGAAAACTGCAGGTACATTAGAGGCAAAATATACGTAATTAACAGGCAGCGCCCGCGCTCGTTTAGTTAGGAACGCTTGTTGAGTTGGTCCTTACGATAGTAAGCGAAAAAAAGTGGCAGTGTAATAGCGGCACGTGCGGTAGGAAAAGCAAGCACAAAAAGAACAGAACTCTCGCTGGTGCAGTTTCAGGCAGGAGGTGTGGAAACCGGGAGTGCAAACTTGTACCTATGTTGAAACAAAATATCACTACATTCTAATGTTAATAACTATGCACCACCACCACCCCCACCACCACCACCACTACCACCATCATCATCACCATCGTCGTCGTCGTCGTCGTCATCATTCGCAGCCCATTCGCATCCACTGCAAGGCCTCTCCCAGAGATTTCCGACCACTACTATCACTGGCTTTTCCAGCCCATTCTGCGCTCCCAAATTTTCGTATTTGGCCATTTATCGGGTCTTGTAATCTAACGTGTTTTCAGTCTCTCGGTACATGCTCCTTTCAACGGATGGATATGCATAAGAACTGAAATAACACCTCACTGTACAAAACACGCAACTCGCCAGACCCGCGCTTTCGTTGCTAACTCCTCACGACACTATAAATGTCGGGCAATCAGAGGGGTCCCATCGCACGCCTTCGAGAGACGCACCCTGACGCAGAAACAGGCGTAGTACTTCACCAAGAACGGATTTCTGATGACCGAGGCCACCACCTTGTCCATGGCTGCTTGCTTTTGCCGTCGAAACCGGTCGGTGTTGACGAGCTTCACTGTTGCGACGAAATTGACTGGCCTGTAGTTGGCCAGGTACACCGCCCTGCGAAATTCGTTTGGTATTGGTGCCTAAAGTGCACAGGGAGTGAACAGACAACTACGGAGTAAGTATTATTGCGCGTTGATATGATTACAGAGCACGAAGAACATCGTTACGGTCAAATGCCCGCGCAAAATGCAGGCGTTACCTAATGCTCGATCTTTTAATGTACTGCCCTCGTGGTTCGTGCATTCTATTGGCGGCGTGGTACCCCGAAAAACTGCCGTAGAAGGGAAGGTTATAGCCATTGTTGTTCTTTTAAGCTTCCTATAAAAATACTACGGTCTCAGTGAAGTCAAATACCATTTTATTTGCGATAGCCATAAAAGTAACACCTTTGTGTAACTACAGACTGTCACATTCAGAACGGTTGCCGTACGGATGCGCAATGAAAATTCCTGTGAATTGAGAAACTATAGCATGTTTCCGGTTATTTTAATTCAAATTAACCCCGCTTAACGCCGAGATTGATTCTACACCCGCGCTTCTCCGGCGCCGAAGACGCGCGCACATTGTGGCAAGAGAGAGAGACAATCTTTGAATACACTTATACACTGTATGCTTCGTCCCTCCCCAGGTTTCACGTTAGTGAATATGGCCCGGAATATTTTTAAATGCGAAGCATCTCATGCTCGGGGCTGTGTCCCTCCCTCCCTCGTTGTCGGTCATTGTCGTTGTCTGCCGTCCGCACTCTACTGCGCATGCGCGTCTCTTCAGCCCCGTCAGCGTTTGGGCTGACGTCAGCGCAGTCCACTATAAAAAGAAATAGTAAGGCGGCGCCCGGTATCAATCCCACCACTCTCTGGCCGCAACGGGAGGTGCGTGGCGCTCCTCCCATTGCACTACAAACCGAGGCGGGAGCATGTGCTACGAACGCGCCTTACGTCCTTCACTCATTCAAACTACGCCAAGAAGCTACTGATACAACGAAAGCACGCGAAGCTGAACGCCAACGGAAACGACCAACTGAAAACTAATGGGAAGTTCAGTCGACCCCATGGCTGCTTCGCATACTACTCAGGGTTCCCCTGCCGGAAGATGGTGTAATTTTTTTATTTTTATTTGTTTTCACCCTGTTAGCAGTTGCAGGAATTTTCGTAGAAGGACCTCACCCAAACCCGCCAGCGCCGAGCATCTTCAGGCTTTCGAAGTCGCTCATCCTGGGTATAAACGTCGAGAAAGGCGGGGGCGCAAGGCGTTTCATCTGTTGACGAGACAAAGAGAACGTACGCTAAAAAGAAAAGAAATGGGCAAATCTTACAACAATGGTGGGCTAGAGGCGTTAACAAAATGACGATCGAAAGCATTTGGACTCTGGAAAAATTTGTTGTTCTGGGCGAATTCTTGTGTGCCTCTTTTGCTCCAGTTGTTGGGAGTGTTCAAACATTCAAACTTTAAGTAGCGATGCGTGCAAAATAAGAATAATGATTAGCACAGATGAAGCCAAACTATATATATATATATATATATATATATATATATATATATATATATACGGTTAGTAGAGACAGAGACACACGAGAAAGACGTAGAAAACAGAAATAAGATGACTGACGTTTCAGGAAGAGGACTTCCTTTCTTCAGGTACTAAGAAAGGAAGTCCTCTTCCTGAAACATCAGTAAACTTATTTCTGTTTTCTACGTCTTTCTCGTGTGTCTCTGTCTCTACTAACCTTATTTTTTCGCGCTCTGTGTGAGTTTTTATCTTTCCAGACAATATATATATATATATATATATATATATATATATATATATATATATATATATACATATAGCAGAACAGAAAGATACGGGACGAGGGACTCTGTAAGGACATATATCAAGGTTGCAGTCGTCATTGCCAGTGCTATTCGGCTGTTTCCGAAATATTTAATAGTGCCGAATAACGTGTGTTTGTCATGTTTCTTTGATACAGTAATAAATAGGCGAAAATATAAGTCGAGAAAAAATCCGCCGTTTTTCCGGGAGCGGGAGTCGAACCCACATCTCCGCATAACGCGTGCGGTGCGTTAACAAATTACGCTACCCCGGCCAACTAGCGCCGCCCCTCGACCACCGCGGGAGACGTAGAACGTCTTTTTTCCCAGCGGCCGCCACGTAAGACGTGGTCGGAGGTCGGGGTTAGCAATTGGCATATCCGAACTGCTGGAGCCAGAGCCCTCGTAATGCATGTAGCAGAACAGAAAGATACGGGACGAGGGACTCTGTAAGGACATATATCAAGGTTGCAGTCGTCATTGTCAGTGCTATTCGGCTGTTTCCGAAATATTTAATAGTGCCGAATAACGTGTGTTTGTCATGTTTCTTTGATACAGTAATAAATAGGCGAAAATATAAGTCGAGAAAAAATCCGCCGTTTTTCCGGGAGCGGGAGTCGAACCCACATCTACGCATAACGCGTGCGGTGCGTTAACCAATTACGCTACCCCGCAGCGGCTCCTCTCTCGACTTTACAGGGGGGGTTTATATTTACAAGTGCTCTGAGGCCGGCCAACTAGCGCCGCCCCTCGACCACCGCGGGAGACGTAGAACGTCTTTTTTCCCAGCGGCCGCCACGTAAGACGTGGTCGGAGGTCGGGGTTACCAATTGGCATATCCGAACTGCTGGAGCCAGAGCCCTCGTAATGCATGTAGCAGAACAGAAAGATACGGGACGAGGGACTCTGTAAGGACATATATCAAGGTTGCAGTCGTCATTGCCAGTCGCCATTGCCATGCATTTCGAGCCATGACCTCCGACCACGTCTTACGTGGCGGCCGCTGGGAAAAAAGATGTTCTACGTCTCCCGCGGTGGTCGAGGGGCGGCGCTAGTTGGCCGGCCTCAGAGCACTTGTAAATATAAACCCCCCCTGTAAAGTCGAGAGAGGAGCCGCTGCGGGGTAGCGTAATTGGTTAACGCACCGCACGCGTTATGCGGAGATGTGGGTTCGACTCCCGCTCCCGGAAAAACGGCGGATTTTTTCTCGACTTATATTTTCGCCTATTTATTACTGTATCAAAGAAACATGACAAACACACGTTATTCGGCACTATTAAATATTTCGGAAACAGCCGAATAGCACTGGAAATGACGACTGCAACCTTTATATATATATATATATATATATATATATATATATATATATATATATATATATATACCGAATCAGAATGGGAAATGAAGGGATCGTTGAAAATAAGACAGAAATAAGAGTTGGCAGTCAAGAAGACCTCGGAAAGCAAAGGGGAGGATGTGGTAGGTCATTGAAACAGATAAAGAATTTGGAAAGAAAGAAAGAAAGAAAGTGGAGAAAAAATGCCCGCCAGGTGGGATCCGAGAAGGTCCCCTTCACCCCGAGTAGTCCGAGTGGCGCTGGCTACCACCCCCAAGCACAGGAAACAAAAATACCTTGACATAAATACCCCAGAAAGTGGGGGGGGAAATCGCCCTGCCGGTAGCGTAGTGGTTATCGCACCAGACCGGTATTCTGGAGGTCGTGGGTTCGGATCCCACCTTGCGGGCATTTTTTCTCCACTTTCTTTCTTTCCAAATTCTTTATCTGTTTCAATGACCTACCACATCCTCCCCTTTGCTTTCCGAGGTATTCTTGACTGCCAACTCTTATTTCTGTCTTATATATCTGCGCTGCGAAAAAAGTTTCAAAATACAAGCATCAACAAAAGAAACTTGTGTACAAAATTTTCAATATAATTTAAACTTAATGCATGCCCTATTACATCCTCGGTTGATAGCATGTTTTCTCCCAGGGCTGTATCCTGAGGACATAAGGCAGTCTGTGGAACAATGAACAAGTGGGTAGTTCACGTCACAGACGCACGCTTATTGCTCTCATTAATCCATTGCGATATTCCAACCATATGCAAGACATTCAGTTTTGTGCCTCTGGAAAGTTTAACAAAATAAACTCACACGCCATAGGTTTGTAACGCACATAAGGCAACAACGCTAATCAAAGTACGAAACCATTCGCCAATGAATTATGGTCTCTCAAGCAGTCCTTAAACTGCCATAATTCTAACACCAGTCAAGTCAAAAATTGCTCCTGGAAAAATAAAACTCGAATCAGTATTTGTTTTTTCGGAATGGTTTATGATCCGGTGACCGAAATCTACTTGATGTTACTCAGAACGTTCGCTTCACCTCATATGCGAGATAACACTCACTGCTACTGGGGCATCGGTCCCAAAACCGCTGCGCTATGCTGAGTGATGCTGTTTTGGCCAATTATTTCACGATAGCGTACCCGCTCCACCTTGGTGATAACTGCGTCGCCCACAGCTACCCAGTCGGTGACCACTACCTCGGCGATTTTCTCCAGGGATGCAGCCACCTCGCCCGTGATGATGATGAGCTTGCGAATGGCAGTGCCCAGATTCCTCGCCACTTCGGGGTCCTTCTTGATGCACTGGCGAAAGGGATGGGAAAAGCAAGCCTTTGTTCGATCTACAGCGAGAGCTTCTAAGACACAGATGGAAGATTTCAATGACTATACATTAAAAACACCTCGTATTGTACGTTTTTACGTTAAACTTCAACACAATAAAAGAAAACAAGCGTGGGAATGCGCCTTGTAATAATGCCTGGGTCAGATGACTGTCCATGTACATTGTAAAGGCACTGGCGTTGCCATTCTACGGCAAAGTCGTTCAGGGTTTGCGCTCCATGGATTTTTCGTGCCTAAAAATTAACCTAGGCCGCGAGAACTTCTTGCGGCCATGTTAAAGTTATCTCGAATGCTCAAGAAAAAAACTAATGCGATAATTATACAGTCAATACTTCTGCAAAACCAACTATATGGCAGAACCAGTTGGCCTTGTTTTGTGCTACATGTTCAAACGTTTGCACCGCAGAACAAAAAAATTCACGAATCTCCACGAAATGGATCAAGACGAGTGGGCGAAGCACTGGGGATCGTTCTTACCGCAAGTCACCCGTGTCATTGCGCACTCGCGCATGTAAATGAGTGACAACGCGTGTGTACAGAATATGCAATTCCAATCCAATCCAATCCACTTCAATCCAATACGATCCAATCCAATCTATTTCAATCCAATCCAATCTAATCCAACCCAATGCTCCCCGCGCATGCGCAACACTGTGTACACGGACGCCAAGCCTTGGACAAAGCGAGGTAGTAAGGTGCTTCGCCCCTAAAAGGAAGAAGAACGAATGAAACAAGACGAGGGCTGACGAGACATCACGAAACATCAAGCCCTTACGACGGCTCTATTATTACGTCTTGTTTAATTTGGTTGACATAGTTCACAGTCAATGGCTTTACAGAATGGCTTTTTCTCTCAATACATGGACATATCCGGGAGGGAAATGGACAGTCCTATGTTTGTCTGCTACATTACAGCTCTGATACTCGCAAGTTTTATTGCGTAATTACAAAGCCACGTTCATTAACATTACCGAATGACGAGAAAAATCAATAGATGTACATTAACCTTGTGTGCCGTGTGCATTTTTTAGAGCTTCGCTGGTCGTATATCAAATTCACAGAGAGGAACGGGTCGTATTTTTTATAAATCCCCAATGTAGATATTCATTACTCCATGCGTTCGCGGATATGTAGCAGCCATGATAAATTTTCCTCCAGTATCCCCGTTCTTAAAACAGGCCACAGAAGTTAGACACAAATCCCTGTAAATTTAACTTGGCTGAGTGGCCATGGGCTCCTGATTGCCGCCTCAGAAGCAGAGGAGCCTCGGTCCGATAGCCCGGCTTACTGGAGTGGAGTAAGCATTCTCTTTTTTGGATGTGTGCACGATGGCTTATGCGCCGTGGTACTGGTCTTAGACACACAGTAGCGCTCAAGCCGGGACAGATATGCACGCCAAAATAAATTCTGCAGAAATTCAGAGAATTAAACACTAATGCCATTCTTACGCCGCCTGTCTTCAGTGTGAGTTTTTTCCTACCAATTTTTGTTTTTTCTATATTCTGTACGACCATTTCTCTCCAATTACACTATCATAGCGACTACAGGAGAAACTTCCGCGAAATCTGCATTATTGTGGAAATGCCATGGGTTATACGTTTTGCCATTTAACCGTACTTTTTTAATAGTTGTCTTATTTTTTAGGTTTTCCAAATTTCCTCCGAACAATTATCTCCATTTACGTTATTATTTTTATTTATTTTATTTAAACATACTGCCAATCCCTCACGGGATTCTCGCAGGAAGGGCATATACACAGTATATGTCAAAGTTTTTCAAGCACTGTGGGGTTACACAATCGGTGGACTGTAGTACACATTATACTCTCTTCATTGAATAAGTATTAACAAGGAACGCATGCATTTTTCATATGTAACATACCGTACATGCTTTGATAATACAGGTTACAACATTCCTCTGCGTACGGGATTACTGATTAATGCTCTTCATTACAAATCTTTTCAAAAATTCGTGATTTCGTGAAAAGATGATACACAAATGAGTTGATACACACATTCACTTGAGTGATAACAGTCACATCGCGTTAATTTTCATTTCTACCAGTCTTAAAAACTCTGTTAAACTCTTGGTACCAGTTATTGAGTTGCCTAGAGAATTCCATTCCCTTATTGCTAATGGAAAGAAAGCATACTTGAAACAGTCTACATTGAACCGGTATTCTGTTAGCCTTTGGGGATGTTTTAGTCTGGTTAGCTGGTTAGGATTACATTGGCAACTTTCGCGAAATATTTATTATTGTGGAAATGCAAGTCGTTACACGGTTCGCCATTGTCAATACTTATTTTATATTTTTCCTATTTTTTGTTTTTGAAAATTTTGTTCGGCCAATTATCTCCATTTACGCTATTATAAGGATTACACGTGGAACTCTCACGAAATCTGCATTACTGTGGAAAGGGCATGCGGTATACGTTTATGTTTTCCGTACTTTTTGAATATCTTTGTTATTTTTTAGTTTTTCAAAATTTCGTCCAACCTATTACCTCCATTTCCATTATTACGATTACATTTGAAACCTTCACGACATCTGCATTCTTGTGGAAATGCAGGGTGTTACATGGTTCGCCATTTCCCGTACTTATTCGAATTTTTTCCTATTTCTTTAGTTCTTCAAAATTTTGTTTGACATCTTCCCTCATTTACGCTAATATAACGATTACAGGTGGAACTTTTTTTTGCTAAATCTGCAATATTGTGGAAACGCCACACGGTATAGGTTTTCGCATTTTCCGTAATTTTAACTTTTTCATTATTTTTTTTATTTCTTCGAAATTTCGTCCGACCAAATATCTCCATTTACGTTATTACAACGATTACATTTGTAACTTCCGTGAAGTCTACGTTATTGTGGAAATGCAGGGTATTACATGGTTCGCCTTTTCCCCTAATTATTTTATATCTGTCTTATTTTTTTTTTCGTTTTTCAAAATTTTGTTCGACAAATGTTCTCCGAGTACGCTATTATAACTATTACATGTGGAACCTTCGCGAAATCTGCATTATTGTGGAAATACAGGGCGTCACACGTCTCCCAATTCTCAGTAATTTTTATATTTTTCTTTTTTAGTTGTTTTCAAAATTTCATTTACGCCATTATAACGACTACATGTAAAATTTCCGCGACACCTGCATTCTTGTGGAAATGCAGGGCGTTACACGGTCGTGGCTGCGGGGGTTCTCGGCAAAGAATGCTACGCAAGAAAGAAATGGCGCATTCGAATTGCCGCAGAAAGGCTCCAGCCGCGCAAGAAAAAAATAGCGCGTCCAAAATGACGCAGAAAGTGTCCAGTCGGGCAAGAACACAATTTTCGCAATGATGCAAAAAAGCTACAGCATACGAAATTAAAGCAAGCGCAAAAAGAACAGAACTCCCTCTGGCACAGCTTCAGGCAGGGGGCGCGCACGCACTGCGAAGGCAGGAAATTTGAAATGCATTGGGTGGCAGCAGTGAGAGGATAACGGCGCTGCAGCCCATTATGGCGAATCACTGCTCTGCACTTCCGACAGCTTTCACATTGAGTGGAACGACTTTAATTTTAAATGCAGAGCATTTCTTTAACTCACATGTAGCGTCCGCCATCCGTCCGCAACAGCTGAGCGCGCAGGTGCGCCCTCTCCCCCACTCCTCCTCTCCCGCATCGCGCTACCCTCCTCGCTCTCAACAACAGGTCCGCACCCCTCCCCCTACACTATATAAAAAAAATAATAGTTATCGGAGCTTGGTTTCGATCCAACGATTCTGTGGGCGGAACGCGAGGTACACGGTGCTCTTACCACTGCGCCACAAAAGCGACACAGAATCAAAGGGTACGAACGCGCCTTATATCTTTGACTCATTCAAACTACGTCAAGAAGCTGCTGATACACGGCAGCAGTTGCATCGATCTCGTCTTCACCAGTTGCTGCAACGCACGACCACTGCTTAAAGACCCCTTAACAGTACACTTTAGCGACCACGAAGCCGTCGTTCTCAGCGTCCAATACAACGACAACAGCACCAAATAAATAAATAACGACTTACAACAACCTACTCCTTGCCTTCACTTCTTGCGTCACAAAAAAAAAGAAAAATTGGGCCCATCTCTCCACGAGGGGGGACTCGAGTCGCAAAATCATGAAAGTAATAATCAATATATGAAAGAAGTAATAATAATTAATAGTAATAAGCAATAATAGTTAACACATCCACTACCACCCCACCACCACCCCCCAAACACTAACGTTAACGCAATACACCCACCCCCTACACGACGCATTTACTCGAGTCCCTCCTCGTGGGGAGATGGGCCCAATTTTTTTTATTGGTATGCTCCCTCTGGCTGTTTCTTTCTGTTGATATACTCGCTCTTGTGCTAGGTAATGTACAAAGAAACTTAAAAAACACATGTCAAAAACATTGTTATGATGTTAGTGTACCCCAATTTTCATAGCTAATTACAATCTCGGTAATATTTTCTTTGCATTTTTTCTACCATCATAATATAATATATAACAATATAATATTCCTTCATTCATTTGTACTGCCTTCTAGTTAAGTTTCACTTGGCCCTCACCCTTCTTCGTACACAAACAATGAAATCGCATTTTTCGATGCATATACGTACGAGGCTGTGCATGGCGACCAAATTCTCGACCATGTCGCGAACGTCCTGGTGAGTGATTATCTGCTTGGACAGTTTGATCCTGCAGTCCTGCGCGTGCAAGACGACCTCTTCCTGGCAGAAGTGGGACAGCGGGGCACGCTGCAGCGACATATTGCTTTCGCGCTTGATGAAGAACTCGAGCAGCGCCTGCGCCGTCTTCGGGATCTGCAAATCAGAACAGGGAGGGCGCTACTCAGGAGTGCAGACGACAGCTTTTAAATGCAGAGCATTTCAGTAACTCATGATGTCACCCGCGTTGGCGTCCGTAGTCCGCGTCCGCATCGCTCCCCCTACACTATATAAAAAAATAATACTTGCCGGCGCCAGGTTTCGATCCTACGACTCTGCGGGCTGAACGCAAGGTGCACGGTACTCTACCAACTGAGCCACAAAGCCGACACAGAACGGAAGGTTACGAACGTGCCTTATATCCTTGACTCATTCAACCGTCGGCCAGAGGTGCGCCCTCTCCCCCGCGTCCTCCTCGCCTTCTCTCCGCTCGCAACGCCCTCTCTCGCCGCTTTCGGTTCGGGCGCACAACAGGTGGGGACGTGCGCAACACCATCTCTCGCCGCGTTAGGTTCGCGCGCAAGAACAGGTGGGGCGCTCGCATCGCGCTCTCTCGCCGCGGTCGGTTCGCGCTTAAACCACATGTCATTCGCGCGCGCAGCGGTCGCTAACATCTGTGGCGTGATCGTGACGTCAGCATCACGCGTTCGCGTGGTGGCGATTTCGGCGCTATAACACTCTCTCGCGAGGGGCATTGGATTGGATTCGATTGAATTGGCTTGGATTTGGACTGGATTGGATTGAAGTGGATTGTGTTGGATTGTGTTGCGTCATAGCCGCGCCACGTTGCGTCATAGCCGCTCCACGTTGCGTCATAACCGCGGCAGGGGGTTCACGGCACGTTTCACCATCGACTTCATCGACAATGTCTACGCTGGAAGACAACAATTACAACAACAACAACCAATACGTAATCCATACGACTTGCAGCACCCCCCCCCCCCCCCGCAGAAATGCTCTGCATTTGATCGTGCCCCTCGCGAGGGGGATGTTTTTTTTTTCTAATACTGTCTTTAGTTTCTAGGGCACGGAGAGTGTCTACATTATGTCCGTTTGCCTGTATAGGCACCATGCGCTGGTGTTTCGAGCATGACCGCAGCGCCGCCAAACAGCGGCGCCGTCAAAAATCGGATGTTTGTCAGCCCGAAGGAGCGGCTGTACTGGGTGGAGATTCCACAGTCGTTGTGAAAAAGTCGAGCTAGTAGTGCGTATTTCTGTACGTATTGCTGGGTCAATGGTTCCCGCAACATTTTAAAAATGTCGCGAGGAGGCTGGCGAAAAAATTTTTGGAAACGAGTGCGGGGGAACGTTTAACAGGCTTATTTTCACGACAATGGTCTTTCTCGGGCTGCTTAAATGCGAAAATGTCTGTCTGTCTGTCTGTCTGTCTGTCTGTCTGTCTGTCTGTCTGTCTGTCTGTCCATTTGTCCGTCGGTCCGTCTGTCCATCTGCCCATCGGTCCATCTATCTGTCTGTCTGTCTGTCTGTCTGTCCGTCCGTCCATCTGTCTGTCGGTCTGTCTGTCTTTCTGTTCATTTGTCCATCTGTCCGTTTGTCCATCTGTCCGTCCATCTGTCCGTCCGTCCGTCCATCTGTCTGTCTGTCTGTCTGTCTGTCTGTCTGTCTGTCTGTCCCTCCATCTGTCCGTCCGTCGGTCCATCTGTCCATCAATCTGTCCGTCCGTCCATCCGTCCGTCCATCTGTCTGTCTGTCTGTCCCTCCATCTGTCCGTCCGTCGGTCCATCTGTCCATCCATCTGACCTTCCATCTGTCCACCCGTCCATCTGTCGGTCCGTCCATCTGTCTGTCTGTCTGTCTGTCTATCTATCTGTCTGTCTGTCTGTCCGTCCGTCCGTCGGTCCATCTGTCCGTCGGTCCATCTGTCCGTCCATCTGTCCGTCCGTGCATCTGTCTGTCTGTCTGTCTGCTCTCCCTCCATCTGTCCGTCTGTTGGTCCATCTGTCCGTCCGCCCATCTGTCCGTCCGTCCATCTGTCTGTCTATCTGTCTGTCTGCCCCTTGATTCAGCCGCCTGGTCAAAAGTTAAAATGGATTCTTGGAACGAGAAATGTATATCGGCAAAACTTTTCGAAACCACTGAATATGGAAACCTACTAAATAATTTTCAACATCTTTCAGGAAAAAGAAACCAGTAGGCATATATGAGGCAAACATCAATGCATAACTGGTATTTGCCGCGCTCATTTAAATAAATATTCATGGCTGCTTGATTTTTCGATAGCCAATAAATAATAACCAATGAGAAATTTTGTTTTGACCCGAAAATGCAAGAAGCGCTCGCACCCAACCCCAGACGTCACAGCGCTATTCCAAAAAGTCCAGCACTAATTATAGGTTCCAGTATATGATGCGGGAGCAATGTAACAGGGTAAAATTTAATTGGCTTGAGCAAACCTTACCCCTTGTTTATCGGGGGGGGGGGGGGTTGAGGCGGGATGGGAAGGGTGTGAGGGGTGAGCGGAAAAAGTGGAGAGGTATTTACGTGGAGGGGGTGGCAGAAGAAAGTCTTTAAACACATTTCCGGGGAAATGAGCCAATACGTAGCCGATTTATTACGCAGCATGTAATGTGTTGACCAGTTGGATTCTGTATCAGCTCGATCGTTGTTTTCCATGTCTTGCCGCTGTACCTGAATATAAAGCCTTCAATCTGAAAATTCGGTGGTTCAGCTGCTCCACAATGCACTAGGTTGACCGATTCATACACCCAATAATAAAATTTCGACGAATGACGATTTCAATAAAAATTTTGCGCCCCTCCACCTAACGACGACGATGGTTAAGCGCGAAGCTTGCCCGTGATGGACTCTTTCGTCGTTGAATACCACACTACATGTACTACCTAGAAGTACGCACCACCTTTCCTGAAAAATCCCAGTAGCTCTCGGGTGTGCACTGCGTAGGCCTTACGTTCGAGTTTGGGGCGTGCGGCGCGAATCGGTACCTGCTGCTTAGCGTTCGCTTCGACCATGTCGAAATGCAGCAATCGGATAGACGCTGGCTTCATAACGCGAGAAACCCAGGCTCGATTCCCGCCACGGGAAGCGTTTTAGGGGTGAAACCTCTTTGAGCTCGGGCTGTCGGCGTCTCCTGTCATCGGCGTTTCATGCCGTCACGGTACTAAAACATCGGGACGCTCGTTTTCGAACACCTCGCGCAAGAACGTTTCATCCGCGTGGGAAAAAACGCATCCTAAAAGAACATACCGGAACACTCGTTTTCCAACGCCTCGTGCTAGAACCTTTCGTGCTTCCAAGACACGAGACTTCTACAGCAAAGCTGTATACCTCTTCCCCTAATGGCTTTATCTCCGTGGGCAAAAACGCCAAGTTGCTAAGGATACACCTATACAGTGTATGCTTCGCCCCCCACCAGGTTTCACAGGAGTCGAGATGCCTCGGGATTTTTTCCTTCACTTTACCCATGATCATTCATCATCATCGTCAGAGAAAGTTGGCTACCCCGGACGGTGTATTGACCTACAATGGCATCAATGAGGACACTAAAGTTTCGCTTTATAAATTCGGTCTTCCCGGTGGCATGACGCAATGCAGGCGCGAGATTTTGCATTGGGTGGTGTTACAGTTCATACGACATTTTTCAGACAAATTGTATGCACCTGCTTGTCATTCGCCGAGTTTGCTTTGCTGGCGGCACGCATTGGTAACTCGAGGGCGTTGTGGTGAAGCTGAACCAGGATACTGCCTCAGTGTGTCCGTACAGGCAGAGTTTACAATTCCAGTACCTGTCGAAGCCAAGTGTGGTGGACAGGCCACCTCACTTGGCTGTCAGCGTTCACTCGCGGATACGGGAATGGTGGATCTGTACAAAGTTAATCGTATACTCCAGTGCGTGACCTCGGTGCATGCGCAGGAGTTATTCAGTGCGCTTGGAAGAAACCTGATTGATTGATTGATTGATTGATTGATTGATTGATTGATTGATTGATTGATTGATTGATTGATTGATTGATTGATTGATTGATTGATTGATTGATTGATTGTAGAGGGTTTAACGCGCCGAACGCAACTCAGCGATGAGGCGCGCCGTAGTGGAGGGCTCCGGATTTATTTTGACCACCTGGGGATATTTACCGCGCGCCGAAATCTCGTACACACGGGCGTTTTTGCTCTTCGCTTCCATCAGAAAAGCGGCCGTCCCGAATGGGAATCGAACCCGCGACCTCGTGCTCAGAGCGCAATGGCAGAAACCTCGAGTGAGAACAGGCGGACTAGCAGCGCCCACTTGAGCACTCTCCAGCCTGTAGGTCGCTTATCCTCGGAGTAATTCTAAACGTACGCACCAGTAAACAGAAAACGCACATTAAGGTCATTTAATATGATGCCCCCCTCCCCCCCAATCAAGAAAAAGGAAAGCGGTCAGCAGCGTGTCTTTAGGCAAGGCGAAACTTTCTGCTTACCCGAGGAAAAAGTGTCGCCAGCGTCTTGCCAGCATTCTTCCTCTTCTCTTCCACTGCAAGTAGCGAAAATATAAATATACTTCTAACAGCTGTCAGCGGCGACATAAAAAGCAATGAACGCCAGAGCCTCCTGCCTAAAACTGGAAGTTATGCTCTGTGTTCTCGGGGAAAGATCGAATATAGCAATAAGACTCCTTGTTTCCATTATGTCTTTTAAAAACTTCACGGCTCTACTTATATACATCAAACATTCCATCAGACGAGTGAACGCCGAGCAGTAAGCTAGGTGTGTCATGATTAGCACTGCCGACTAGGAAATATGGCAATGTTTTCAAAAGATATTTCCCACCGAACGCCGCCCACACCTGCAGCTTTACTTTGTTTATTTGCAGGTCCATATGAAGCACTAAGGTTATAAAAAATACAGGGGCCCTATAGATTGAAAGATCTGAACGCGAACGCATTTTTCGTAGTTTTCAAACCACGGTATCTGCAATTATATTCTCACCGCTTTAGAAATGCCTTATGTTAGCCATGCTTATACTTTTTAATTACCGGTTTGAGGTTTTATATAAGTATGTAATATAAAAACGACAAAGGAAATGATAAAGCAAGACAAGATACGGCAATATAAAACAAAAAGTGTGTTCAAAATACTGCTAACACATTTCCCCGAAGACGATTGCGAATGTCAATTATCGTGCATTCTGTCGCAATCCGCAGTAACTTTATTCAATCGTAAATGAAGTTGTCGATTGCGTTTCTCTAAAGAATTCATTTCGATCGCTCCTGAACCGAAGATCCCCCGCAAGAGCAGCGTGTTTGCATTGAAGATAGGCGTGTATGCGATGTCTCCAGCGTCACTGACGTTTCTAGTTGTTGGTGGTTTTCTGCTATTGTGTGTTACTTTAAAAACAATCATATTTGCACTTTCGCAGTCTTTGTATCACCTCCCAAGAAAGGATAAGCTCAAAACTGTTTGGAATTTTTGTGGGATCAGAGGAAGTTCCCCGTCGCAATCATTTGCGACGGATTCAGAATGCCCTTGATGAGTGGAGAAATACGGATCCTCAAAGGCGTGCTTAGATGTGTGACCGCGTTACACGTATCCTATGATTTGAGTTGCTAGGTTAAAGGGACCCTGCAACACTTTTTTCAACTTTTTCTAAATCTAAAATGCTTTCAGAACGTAGTAACCCAACACATTCAGCACTTATATTAGGGGGTCGCAAAGTACCTCAGACAAAAATTACTGCTCTGTGCCCATCAGATTACTTGTAAACTCGCTCAAACGATTATTCTCTCTTTCCCGGTCGTGACATTGTTCGGCGGCTAGGATTACGTCAATAAGGCCATTAGGCGGCTGTTGGCCGGTTTTCATTCAGCTGCAGCGACGAACGCTTTTCGATAGCAACTTAAAAAAGCTACAAGAACAAAGCAGAAATGGTAGGCGTTATATCGTGCCACATGCAAATCACGCAGTGCCGCTCCGTACTGGCGATAACTATAGCATTCGCAATGGTTCCAGACGCGAAGGAAAGAGTGAAAGCACTTATCGAAAGTGTTGCAGGGTCTCTTTAAACGGGAGCGTTATATTATGCTTTTATGCCTTAAGAGAACGTATAAATGGAGCGAAAATAATTCGTTGTGGAGACACCCCGTACGAGACGGTTTCGGTGACGACCGAATATAAGACAGCCCTTCAGGGTATTACTCATATTTTATTCCCGTTGGGTGCGGGGACAAATTGTAGATCACAGAAACATCGATTCGTTATTTACGTAACTCTGTTCCATGATTTATGAGGCGTCCTGTGCGTTTCGGGTAAAGTATCTTTAACTGCGCTAATGGTTGTTGAAAGCGGTTGTAAGCTAGAACCACTCGACTTGTCAGTACGTTCCCGAGTAAAGAGAGTGCATGGCTCTGATGCATTGTCAAAGTATAAAGTCTATGCATTTAAACAATCGGCTTTAACGCATTCCTTAAACAGAAGCGAGAAGTTCGAAATGAAAATGCTCACGTGGGTTCACCGGTTTCTTCTCCTCTGGACTCTGTGCATCGGGGCTTCCTCCGCCTGCGCCAGACAGAACCTCTGTGAATAATATTCTCTGCAGTTTGCAACAGAGATATCACGCAGCCGTGATATAGTACACGTAGCCCTGATATTGTACGTGATAGCTACATAAGCTATACTCGGCCGCATACACAAAGCAGTTTTGCTGCATATTACGGTACACTGCTCAGAAAGGTAGTGTTTCTTAAGGTATTAACCAAGATGCTTGTGAACTCTGCCCGAGAGTAGCAGCGTTTTAATTCTAAAGGAAATAGTACAAGCTACCGCCATGCATGAGCACTTTTTTCATAAAGTGGACGAGCACGAGCTATATTAGCGGGCGTCCGCTACGATTACATACGCAATGCTGCCTCATCCCGTTTTGTGATAGCAGATCTGTGACAAGTGCTGCTTAAAAGACCCTACAACTAAGGCGGATAAGTACACCCTTTGTCAAAATTTGCTAGACCAATCTTAAGCCTTCTCAACCACGAAGAATTCAAACAAAAAGCGTTAACTTTAAATGTGACAAAAATATTTTATGACAGTAAGAAAGAAACGGGTTGTTTCTAGCTTTCCGGCATAAAATGTTTCGGCATCCTCGGGGTGTAAGTTTGTACATTGAATTTTTGGGGCCTACGTACTTTCGACTTGGCCTAGAAAATCTTTACATAGACTGTACATTCCTCTACACGAGTACGACATGATACATTCGCTTGGCTCAACGTGAATTTCCTAAAATTGAACAGTAAACCTGCGAATGCCAGTAGGAACACTCATCATTACAATGCGAGCGCATTAATATGCCCATCGAACGAGAAAGCTGGAGTTTATGTCGGCGACATATGTAGCAGCAAAACGGCTCCTAAACCCACGTGACTGCGGATATTTGTATAGCGCGTGCTATGCAAGCCCAAGACCGCGCTGCTGGGAAACGCCTGGGCGTGCGCAGAGTCACGTGGAAAGCGTAGAGGGCAGCAGAGACTGCGGCCCCTGAGCAACACGTCGCACAAACTCGTTAAGAAAAAAAATTAAACCCAGTTTCACCCAGCGCGAAATCTGATGAAACGGCGGAGTCGGCTCGAACGTCAACGGGCGCTCGCCCAAGAACGGCAGCGCCGCCGCCGCGTAAATTCTGGGGTTTGCGCAAGGAGAATCGGCTGCTAAACGATATCGGCTGGAGGCTCCCTCCCTTTTCCCTCCCCTAGCGAGAGGGAGAGGCACCTGCTCCAGCGAGACCACTGCGCTTTCTAGCGGCGGGTTTAAGAATCCCCGCCGGAATTGCAGAAATTCGTTCCCAGACACCCCGATAGAGGGCGCGGTGGTCTCGCCACCGGCGGGTTCGGGGACATCCTCCTACACCTGAGTGAGCCACGACGTACAGTCAGTATTGACCTACACCAGCTCCGCAGTTAAAAAATGCCCTTTTGGCCCAGGGCTCCCCGCATAAAGCACTACTTGTATAGGGCTGTACCTTCGTTCAGGTTGTCGTACGACATGGTGGTGTTGCCTAACCGAAAAGCGCCGGCTGCATCTAGTTTCCGGAGATCAGGAGGCCACCGATGGGGAGATAAACAGTGCGATGCTACCGTCCGTGTCCAGGAACAGTTACTGTTCCTTCGTCCGTGACGAAAGAACAGTAACGCCGCGGGCGCCTAGGCTTCGACGGTGTGTCCGAAGACGTCGGAGAGGACAGCGAAGGCCTGCAATGGTGAAAAGCGGGCACAGCGATTTTCTCAGGCCACCGTTTCGCCGCTGATTCCGCGTTCTTCTTCGCTCGCGCGCCGACCGCGAGCTCCGGAAAGCAGGTTGAAACCTGGCGATGATAATAGTGGCGCTCTATTTTTGTTTGGAAAACCAAGCATGGAATACCATACCTCGCTAGTCAAACATACCCAGCTTTCTCGCTCAAAATTCCGACCTCTCCGGAACCTAGCAAAACAACTTTAGGAATGAGATATTTGGCACAAAGCAAGAAGTCAACGTGAAGATGACAAAACTAAATGAACTTTCCAGGATGGTGAATATTTGTGTGTAATTCTATTTCAAATCTTACTCCCCATGCATTTCTATGGGATAGTTTTCATGGCTCAGGAAACTAGTCGCGCGATGTGCGAGACTTGAAACTGTGCACAAAGCAAGTTTTCCCCCCAATATTAACTGCGCAAAAGAACTTTACATTTCGCTAAATAGCTACAGAGTAATCACTGTTGAAAGGACTGCCATGAGCGGGAAAGCTGCACATGTTAACGACGAAAACACAGAATGGAAGGAATGAGGAGGGGGGATTGATGTGTCACGCATCTTCCTCTAAATAGAAATGAACTTGCAGGAACCCCCCCCCCCCTCGTAATATTATATTTGTACAGTGCCCCGTAATTACATAAGAAAATTTTGCCTTCTCCAGCCTCTGATGCCTGACCGATCCTTGAATTGGGTATATATCCCAAACCCTAACGAACAATAAAATTAATAATAACAATAAAATTTCGCCCTCGCCCACCCTAGGAAATAAAAAACTATGGTTTGTGGTGGTCGCGAGCTTTAATGGGACATTTCAACGCGCAAGCATTTTTTTCCGAGTGCCCCGCATCACCAGCAGCGTAACGTGTCTTGCATCTGCAGACAAATGCGTGACTGAGAAAGCTAACACACCCGATGGATATAACAGTGTACATGGAGGTAAGAGGTCGAAAAAATGTTAAAAATCAAAAGGTACAAATACGATATAAAAAAATAAAGGCGTTACCTAAACATAAACAAAACCTAAGCGCGAATAAACAATTGTGTAAAGGCACCAAAGGTGCAACACCTAGTGTTTGCACAAAAATGCATCATTGGCAAAATTAACACATTTGTTCCTTATACCTCGTATTCACTGGCGAGGCACGGAGACAGGCAACCGCGTGAATGGGCCGTCACTCGCTACGTCGGGCTCCGCGGGATGGCGGTACTTGTCCGTGCTAAGCACATGATCTGTGTTGGACCTACCCGATTCTACCCCACCGAACACAAGGTAATGCCTGGAGTCCAATGTGAGGGCGATTAATAACATCTCTGTTGACACCACCGTTGAGAATCGGGTTGAAACGCAGCAGATGACGCTCGCCGGTGTTTTTTTTAACCAGGAAAACAACCACCTTCCCCACTCCCCCTCATCCAAATCACGACCTCTAACGGCCAACCCAGCCCGATAGTTGACTGCATCAAGATTCTAGGTCTCCGTATACAGGGACGTTCAGCCCTTACCCACCGCCAACATAAGGACAATTCTCCTCGGTCGCTTCATCAGCCAGTAAAGTGTTTTCTCTCTCTGTCTCTCTCCGTATAGGTGGTATTCGTTGAAAAGTTTAGCGGCCAATTTCTTTGCTTGGCAACACTGGAAACGGCCACAGACATGGCCGATGCGCCACGGACACGGTGCGGCTTGGGCCACTGCGGCCGCACGCCGAAGAAAAAAAAACACCGGCGAGCGTCATCTGCTCCGCTCCAATCCGATTCTTAACGGTGGCGTCAAGAGATATATTAATACTCCCACTCACATGGAACTCGAGGCAATACTTTGCGTTCGGTGTGGCTGCAAACACATGACTGAAGGCAAACACATGACTGAAACACAGTCACGTGTTTCACAGTCCTGCTTAGAATGGACAAGTCCCGCCATCCCGCGGAGACCGACGTAACGAGTGACGGCGCACTCGCACGGTTGCATGGAGGAGAAGAGGGGTGCCTGATCTGCGGGCGGTGCGCACAACGTCGCCTAGCAACAAACGCTTGGCCACAGATATGGCGGCGCACACTTGGTTGCCTGCGTGCATTCCACGCCATTGAATACCGGCTATAGGCTCAGTGCGCTGGTATGGTGGCGACACCAGCGCCTGAACAACTAGTGCCATCTACGGCCACTGGAGTCATTTATCGGATGTTGTTGTCATCGCTTGCGCCCTTCCCCGTACTGCCCTTGCTACGCTGCGATGACTGATTACTCAAACCAGCGCGCTCGTTTTAACGGCTTTGGAGAGATGGGAGATATTGGCTCGTTTTCTTTTTTATTTAAAAAAAGCCTCAAAACATGGTCGCCAGCTACACGCTGCAAACGATGTTTACTGCGTCCCGGGGAGAGCAGCGAACGCAACGGACCCGTCCGATGTTTCCAGCAATGGTGTTGGGCACATAACAGGCGTGACCCTAGGCTGCGACTTTTAGTTAAAGGCGGGTACAGTGAATGGTTGTGAGTTCTGTTGTAAACATGCGGTACACGCATCTCTGCACTTTATTATGAGCCCAGTGAGCCTTAGCGAGGTACACTCGTTATAAAAAAACTCGTAAAAGGGTATTAACTGCTGTATTTACTAACTCCTTACGGAGTTTACTACCCCCCAATACGGTACGTAGGCCCTACCACTAAGTGTGGAACCGTTACTAGTCTAGACTATGCACTTAGTAACTGCTGCTGGTTTGATACTAACATTCACTGATGTAACAAATTCTACGAATTATTAAACATAATAACTACAGCTCTTTTTCCACACCAAATCACGATTAAAACGTTATTGCAAATCCACACGCTGTCTTGTATGTGCTCACATTAAAATGCCTAATTCTAAAGTTATCACTTAAATATTTTATTTTTACGACAAGCCCACCGACTCTCTCAGGGGAATTTCCGCTGCTGGCTATAAAAGCAAGAAGAGCAGATGTATTTCTAAAGTAACTAAGTAATACTCGCTCTCCTCGTGCATCCCGTTGGCTTTCTTGCTCAATTCAATTGTTGATTGTCCACGTGTAATATGTGCGTGATGAATGTGTCTATGTCGCGCTGCGCACTCATCAGATCCACATTGTTACGCGTAGCTTTTTTACTAGGCTGTGCATGACCAGTTAGTAAAAGTAACTAAGTACCTAGTCAATACTTGGACAAGTAACTGGTTAGTGTTCTGTTAGTAAGTGCACCGACCTTTTTTTAAGAGTATAGGCGGGGGAAGCTTCACATGCAAGGCCGAGTGCCACGGCTCGCATAAACATTCTGAGGCAGTTGCTATGTTCGTCAACTCATCACTGTGAGCACCGGGCAGCTATTGCCAAATTGTAGCGCCGGTATCAACGCCGGTGTTGATACCGGCGCCGAAATGTTAATCAACGAAATGTTAGTCGTATGGAGTTGGCCGCGACATCTGCGTCAAAGCAGCCGCCGAGGCCGCACGGGCAGATGCTCCGCGCGTACTCCTAGGAAGGGGTAAGCAGCGATGAGCACAATAATACAGAAGGGGAATAAACAATACAGATTGCTAAAGCATGAGTAACACGTAATGCTAAAATGTCGTGGAGGCATAAGCTCAGCGCCTAAAAAAAGAAAAGAAAACGACCGACACCGTCACTGCTTCAAGATGATTGACGCGCATATTAATGAACCATTAGTTTATCTGCGGTGGTTGCCTATGGGATCACTGCAGTTTCGTGTCAACCGCTACTCTGCGTCATATTCTGTAGCACTGAGGTAGAATGCTGGGGTGTATGCTGGGGCGCTGTTTTTGTTCTCGATGAGTTCGCGTTGCCTATGCAAGGTGCGCCGGGCATCGGCTGTCGCAGGTCCCCCCCGAAGTTGATAGCGGGTGTGCACAGAAACAAGATCCTAAACCACATTCACACAAAACAGCAAAAGGAACCAGAAGTCGATCGGCGTTGTTTACGGTGCCCCTCGCACTGGCCGGGTTCATCGCTGTCGCCTTTCTTAATTTCAAGGGAACCGAGATAAAGTAATTTTTCGCCAGCCTCCTCGCGACCTTTTTAAAATGTTGCGGGAGCCATTGACCCAGCAATACGTACAGAAATACGCCGCTGTTTGGCGGCGCTGCGGTCGTGCTCGAAACACCAGCGCATGGAGCCTATACAGGCAAACGGACATAATGTAGACACTCTCCGTGCCCTAGAAAAAGGGGTTTACCAGACTACACGACTCATCTCTCGCATAGCTACCAAGCATCGACGAGTGAAATAAAACAATCTAATACGTCTCGTACAAGCCTTCGTCATCAGTCGCGTAGCATACGTCACCCCCTTTCTAAACCTCAAAGTCAGCTATACGCACAAAACTGAAGCTATTGTACGTAATCATACAAACAGGCGCTAGGTCTCCCCGTTACTCTCTCAACGGACAAACTACTCTCGCTCGGTCTTAACAATACACTAGACGAAATTATCGAAACCCAACGGGTCTCGCAACTTGAGCGACTCACGAGGAGTGACACTGGACGCCACACTCTTCAGTCTTGGCCTCAGTCAACCAACTATTTCTGACACCCACGTCAACATTCCCCCAGTCATTCGAGACCAACTGGTAATACACCCCCTCCCTAAACACATGCATCCGGTTCATAACGGGGAAAGGCGCCGAGCGAGAGCACAGGCTTTACACAAGTAACACTCCTCCAACCCACAAGTAGCCTACGTGGACGCGGCAGAATACCCAAGACGCGAAGCCATGGCAGCGGTCGTAGTGGATTTATCTCACCGAACACTAGCCGCCCTCTTCTTCCCTACTCAATTTGTAACCGTAGGCGAAGAAATGGTTATCGCTCTTGCCATTATTTCCAGCCCTATGATTACTACTATAATAAGCGACTCCAAATCGGCCATTACCAATTACTCCAACGGGCGAGTTGACCCCCGAACTTTACGCCTTCTCCTGCAGGCACGCAAATTCCTGAAACGAAAAATATATATCGATTGGGCCTCAGGTCTCACTAGCCCAGGTGGCCGAACACGCCGCAGAGATCTACATGAATCCTGCCGTCGCCGGAAGGGCACTGAAGTCGACCTGAAAACGGTACCACCCCTGGCAACAACAAAGTTTAATCTGATCTCATCTGATCGGCGTGCGGGAGCAGTGGCACAAGCCGCGCCATGTCCGTGGCGCATCGGCCATGTCGGTGGCCGTTTTCAGTGTTTCCAAGAGAATAAATTCACTGCTAAACTTTTCAATGAATACCACCTATATTACTATGAGCGGGCAAAGAAAAAAAACGCTTCAAATGAAAAAAAAGCGGCGTAGGAATGCTTGCTTGTTAAAATACGGTATTTTCGGCATGTCTGTACGTTTTTAGCTGCGTTTTATTTCGTTGGTAATATCGCGTTTTCGTTTGTTAATGCGGCGTTGTACACCAAGCTTTAACAGGAATGAGCCTAAACCGTATGAACTTGTATTTCTCATTGCGAAGTTCAGATCAGGTAAGCAATTCATTCGCCACTCTGGATAAGCTGATCAAGATAAATTGCCCATGATTTACTCAACTGAATATTTATACGTAGTCATGTACCCCAGCGGGAATCTTTTCCATGTACTATAAAAGAAAAATAAAACACGTTAGCAATAGATTACATCTAGCCCTGCGGAAATTCCAGTTCATCGTTACAGTCGACCCTATCAAATCTGACAGTGCGACAGACGTAAAACTTTCTAGCGCACTCGTCACGCTACAAAAAAATCCTAGGGCCCCTAAGAAATTCTTGCTTGTTGTGGATTCGAAAGCACGAATGTGACGTGGAACGCCTGTGAAGCCTTGCTTACGCCTCACCCTGTCGAAGGTCTTCGTAATCTTGCTGTTTCAGACGCTTGGCTTTGCGATCTGCCACAACGCTTTCTAGTGGTTTTGATCTGCCTCCTACGCGTTGTGCTTCTTCTTGTTCATACCGCCGTGTAATGGGAGAGTTGGCGAGGGTGATGATCTTGTCGGCTTGTCCACTCGCTTGTCCGGCTGCGTTCTTCCGCTCTAGCCGCCTGCGGTGTATACGTGGACGCCCACCTCTCGCTACTGCCCGCGCTGTAGCGAGAGTTAAACACAGCGTAAGTTTAAGTTCGCGCTGTGGAACGCTTCGGAATGTGGAACGCCTCGCTGCAACGAACGTTTCCGAAGTAACCGTTTTTTAGCCTCTTCTTAGGGTTTAGAAAATTGGGCCAGAACATGGGCAAATGAAACAAGAGAGCAAGTTTAAGCTCCTTTACAAAATAAAACCACGCTAACTGCTAACAAATATTACTGGCACTAAGTTAAAAAAATAACGGCCCGATAAGTTGCACAGTCAACAAGTAAAACGCAAACCTTACACAGCACACAAGTATGCATTGTAATTTATTTGTCACGTCTGACAGTAGCGTTACCCCTTTTTCACCAGTTAGCCCTTTTTCAAGCCTTGGTATATCCTTTATTCTCCTGCTCGCTCATTTCTTTCAAGACCTACCTGACGAACGTTTCGTAGGAAGTAAACTTTCCACCATTCAGCATCTTTTAAAACCTTGATTTTCCCACTCTCGCACAGCGGCACGTCACAGTATACGATGTAACCCAAGGAGCCGTACACTCTTTCAATACCTGCCCTGCTTTCATTCTGGGTGACGCCATGGCCTTCTGATCGGAACCCAATGGCCACCCGCCTCCCCAACCCGACGCTATCCTCCTGGAAGGCGAGGCTGGCTGACCACAGCGCGGCGGCGCGGCTATTCCCGACGTCCAGGGCGGAGAAACCCTCGGACAAAGCTTCAAAAAAAAAAAAAAAAAAAAAAGAAATCATGCACCCCTTCGTCTAACGGCGACGATGATTGAACGCGAAGATTTATCGTGATGAATTCCTCTGTTGGCCATTCCCACGCTTCGAGTATGTGCTACTCTGGAGGTATCTTCCTAGCGGTTTAACTCGCCGCGAGGAGGTGGCGCTTCGGAGAATCCACGTGGGCTTAGCTTTGACCCTGGCGATAAAGACCTCATGGAGGATGCAAGTTCCCCCAGAAACATGCCCCTTCTGTAAAGCCCCTGCCACTGAAGCGACCCTGGACCACCTTCTGGGTTCATGCTCGGGCCTCCAGGCAGCACGAGTTCGTCACATGAGGGCCCTTGGGTACCACCCAGGACGACCACCTGACCTTCGCGGCTGGACGCAAGGTCCCCAATACCGGCCCCTCCTCGACTTCATTGTGGAGACGGGACTGCTGGACTACATCTAGTTTATGCCAAAGGGCGTACTTGCGTAATAAAAAAAGGTATACGCACCCCACAGCACTTCTTGGGTGGGCACTCCGTAGGCCTAACGCTTGTGTTTGGGGTGTACGGCGTGAAGTGCTGCCTGCTGCTTGGCGTTCAGAGAGCAAAGTTTTGAGTGGGGGCCGGATTGAGGTGTTAAACCCAACACGTGACGTTAGGCCTAACGGCTTAAACCTCAAAATGGGAAGTTGGTCCTAACGTCTTGTGGCTAACAGCCTTACGGCACGCAGAGCACCGCCATTCTTCTCATGACGCATTCTTTGGTTGTCGTCTGTGTTTTCCATGCCGCTTCGACCATGTCGAAATGGAGCATTCGCATAGACGCCGGCTTTATAACGTGAGTGACCCAGGTTCAATTCTTCCAACGGGAAGCGTTTTCTTTCTTTCACTTCATCCACGATCATTCGTCATCGTCATCGGAGAAAGTTGGCTTTTCTGCAGGGCGCATTGGCGTGCACCGGCATCAGTGACTACGCTAAAGCTTCGTCTTAAAATGCACCCTGGACAAAGGGCGCTTGTCTCCTTCCTCCCTTCCTGAGATTGTAATAGGTTGTTTGGTTGGTAACCTTGAATCACGGCGCATATCCACCCGGGGGATTCGCCAAAAACGGGGTAGCCTTTTGGAGATAAAACGACCACCTCGTAGCTCTAGTAGCTCTATAAAACCAGTCTCGAATTGAAGTGGGGAAACGGCCAGATTCTGCCTCAGTTGCTCTGACACAGGCCCGATTCTTTTTTCTCTTCTGAACTCTGACGCCGATCTTTTCTTGTTTACAAATTCTCATGCGTAATTGTATGCCCTTTTCTGCATTCAGATTTTCACGTTTACATTTTATAGGTTTGTCTAGACTGTGGAGAGAAATACCTCCGAGCTGCCGTTTCTTAGCCAATCCCCCGCGTGCGTGTTTGGCAAGAAGTAAGGGGAACAACAGCAGCAGCAACAACCAAGTGACAGCGAAAGGCAATTATTTTCCAGCTTTTTTTCTGAAAACACCGAGGTCCATGTAGTTTCAAAAGCATCCCCAACGTTCTGTGTTTTTACTTGAAGGGGTTTGTCTTATTTCGCCGTCTGCTTTTTGCGGTTTTTCTTTTTCATTAAAGCCATGTAAATTCAATCAGGACTGGCATTGTGATGCATTGGAATTGAAAATTTGAAAATCCGGGATTAAAAGGTAGTGCATCTGATAGGACAGATTTTCACCGCGCTCAGGAAAACAGGTATCAATCACACATCGAGCTAAATGATACATGAAGGAAGCTAGAGCTAATAATGGGGTGACTTGGTTCCACGGGTTACCCAATAAAGGCGCTGAGACACGAAGGAGAACAGGAGAAGGCGCAAACACGGCAGCTCCGGTTTATGCCCTCTCCTGTTCTCGTGCATGTTTTTAGCGCCGTTACTAGGTGCTTTTAAATACCTGCACGTGAAAAGCCGATCGACTAAGGAGCTGCACTCTAATGCATACTTAACGATGACTGCCCTGCCTGGCTGCCCCAAGCTACTGCAAAACGCCCAAAACATTACTTCTTTTGATGCTTTTTGGTGTCTTAACGCTACCGTTTGTTTTACTAGTGTCCATTATCAGTGTCCGTTAGGTTCGATAAAGTCTCCCACATTAAGATCTCGTCCAGAATGACAGGTTTTTCGTAAACCCGTGTTAGGATGTGATGAATGGGTGTGTATGGGAACCCAAGTTCTTCATAACCTCTGTTTATTGTAGCCTATACGAATGGCCACCTCCTAAAGTTAACTTTGGCTTGTGTCTCCAATGCCGGAACTTGGATGACTTTAATGTAGAAGGTTTTGCTGCCGAACTATCTAGTTTAAAATACTCCTGGCCCGGGCTGGAGTTGCTTTTCGCGATTATTTTACAGAATAAAAAATATGGAAGACTTAAACTGCCAATACTGTTCTGCATACAGCGGGGAACGGGGGGTGAGAAATTATCATTTGAGACAATTTTCCACGCCTCAAAACCTCCCTCCAAGTAGCCGTATGCGCTTGGCTGCGGGAAATCTCTCTATTCTATCAAGACACAGAAGGGCCACTGTTGAGGCATTATCAACAAACGTATGGAAAATGAACATATATAAGACGACAGCAGACGGGCTCCGGTGTCAGCGTTAATCCCAGTGCCACAGGCGAGCCAATGATCAACAAGTCTGAGGAAGCGAATTATTCGGTTTTATTGTATAATTACGCGCTCCCCCGCAGGGTTGCGTCTTGCAGCGCAGCGTTGACCTTCGGACTGTCAATAAAGCCAACGCTGTACCAGCAGGGTGCTCAGCAGCGCAACACCTTAGTCACTGAGCCACCGCGGCGTGTTTCTTGCAAATCCCACACAACTTGTTTTTAAATGCAGAGCATTTCAGTAACTCACGATGTCATCCGCGTTGACGTCCGTAGTCGTAGTCCGCACCGTCGTTGTCCGCACCCCTCCCCCTACACTATATAAAAAAAAATACTATCCGGCGCCTGGTTTCGATCCCTCGACCCTGCGGGCGGAACGCAATGTACATGGTGCTCTACCCACTGCGCCACAAAGCCGACACAGAATGGGAGGCTACGAACGCGCCTTATATCCTTGACTCATTCAAACTACGTCAAGAAGCTGCTGGTGCCGCCAAAAGTAATTAAAACGCGCTCTATTGAATATACAGGAATTTCTTCTTCCGAAAACTGCCTGGCTGCATTGGTGTGCATTTAAACGAGTCCTCCCGTCCTGTAAAGTGGTAATGGCTGTTTGAAGGAGGAGAAAAACGAACGGAAAGGCCGAGAGGTTATCCAGGCTTATAACCTGGATTGCTACTCGACACTGAGGAAGGGGTGTTCAGGGGATGAAAGAGAGGGCAGGCGAAAAAGAGGGGATGATAGGAGCGGGGCGACGCATACACTTTAGTCCCTTTGTGGGCACTATAGTCTTTCATCCAAACGTGTGTCCTTCATGAAACGCTGAAGCGCTTTTGTCCAATCGGCTAAGCTCGGTGGCCGAAACACGTCTTTCGATGAATATTGGAGGCAACAACAAAGCACATGTTCGATTGTCTCTTCAACCTTGCAGGCGTCGCAGCGGGCACTACTGGCCATCCCGATGAGGAAGGAGTAGGCTCTCGTGAAGGCCACTCCCAGCACAGTCCACAAATTAAAGCACACTGTGATCGAGACAGCCCACACGGAAGACCGCGCTGGAATAGAGGGTCCTGATTGTGGAGGCGTTATGAAGCCAGTAAACCAGTATAAAAAAGCTGCCTGTAAACCGGTAATGGCTGTCATAAAGCCAGTAAGAAAAATATTCACAATTCTAGGCACTGTTATCGTAAATAAGAGTGGGGTGATGTCTTTTGGGTAGATTTAAGGGCGGGGTGCAGCAGATTAACAAGTTTATTGAAATCCTTCATCGCACCGCAAGTGCCGAGTTTGTGTCTATCTCGCACCGTAAATCGTTGTACGGGGGCCGCCGGCAATTAAATTCAGAGAAGAAAAACTTTTCTTGTGGGGTGACCTGATATGCTCATTTCCTTCTCTTGAGGAATAAACAACGGAGCAATTACGGGCGATAATTATTTACCGATTGGGCGTGGCTCCTGGTATCTAACCTGGATTCGCACGGCTCTTTAATGGGGAGACATTTATTCTTAAAATCGAACTCCCTGCTTTCCCCTCGTGAAAAAACGGAAAGCCTGACTCCATGCCAGATATTCTCTCTGTATATCATATGCGCGGAAGCATTGCTTTAGGGAAAATTGTAATACGTATCTGGATCTGGCCGTGAAATAGGACTACTTGATGGATTGGTTTAACGCGTCGACGCAGCTCGGGTGATGAGGCGCGCTCTAGTGGAGGGCTCCGGATTAATTTTGACCACCTGGGGACCTTTAACGTGTGCAGGATGAAATGAGACTAATGTGTGTCGGAGTAAAAATTTACCACTTTTTTTTATCATGGCATAATGATGGGGTGAAAGGATTGAGTGAGTGAGTGAAATACTTTATTAAGGACGAGAGGCCATGGGGCCCTGTGGGGAAGTGAGGATGGCGGAAAGGGAGCAGAAAGGGAGCACAATTCATCACAATTCACACAGTGTACACACTTCTAGTTTTAAGGTCCTATTCACAAGATGCACATTTTACTCTGTCAGTGGCACCAAAATGCACAGTTTGCACTGTTGACATTGGTCGTGGAAGGGAATGGCCAGTCCGGGAAAGTCTGTCAGACCGCTATACCAGCTTGTACAGACCGTTTTCAAGCGCGTACTGGGTAATTATTGCTAGAGTAGTGGGGTCTTCACGGACACGACTAAAGTGCTCCAGTTCAGTCGTAGGTGCAGGACCCACAGTTAGCAGTTGACGGCGGTTACGGGCGAATATAGGACAGACCCAAATTAAGTGGAATAGATTTGGTATTGCATTACTATTGCAGTGGGGGCATCGGTGCAGTTGAGAGCCTGCCGGGGCTGACCACTTATGTACAATGTGTGGTGTGTACACTGCATTTGCATACACTTTATTGGCAAATACCTCGCCCGAACGTGAAAAGAGCTTGAGAGGCGCAAGGATGCCAACCGGAGTTTCAGCTTGCAAACGCTTACTGCTTTCTTTTTTGAGGAGACGTAGCCGGAGTTGCCAATCTGCTTGGAGAGAGGGGACGGGCGTGGCGGGCACCGTGGGAGGTGATAGTAGCCTCTCCCTGGCTGCGTCGTGAGCCATGCGGTTGCCTTGTGCGCCGGAAGTATGTCCCGGAGTCCAAACAATGCGAATTTTGAATCCTTCAATTTGTAGGTGTCGTATCGCGGTCAGGATATTTGTCGCCGTGATGTTCGGGAAAAATGGACGGTTCAATTCTCAGACAGCAACATAAGAATCCGTGATAATGCGAAATTTCTTCGCGCTAAGATGGGCGGAATGGTCATAAATTTGCCGGGTGGCTGCCAGAATTCCCAGAAGTTCTACTTCTTCTACAAGGCCGTATGTGTTGGAAATTTGCCGGTATCCATTCAATTCTGATATTCCCCTGGGATGTCGCAATTGGAAAAAGACAACAGTTTAAAAATCGCCTCCAATTCCGACATGTTCAGTTGCCGTATTCGTTACCACCTGAATTCTGGCGGCGACCCCCCAAAAAATCTATAGAGTAATGGCCGGACCTAAAGTATATGTAAGAAGGAAAGCTGCTCAGAACAATCTTCTGGGCCAGAAGGTGTTGAAGAACGAAAATGCGCGCTTGCGATATCCCCTCCTCCAGACAGAAAAATGCCCAACAAAACTGGCCTCGACATAGCGGCTCTGGCAATCTTCGCAGCTTAAAACAGCCGCGAGTCGGAATGGAATGCTTTTGCCTAGCACCCACCGACGTTTGTTACTTTTGTTTTGTTTGTTTTTTTCGCTTCCCACACTTACTACTAGTGCAGCTAAAGCTTTCATTCAACAAGGGGAAGCGTTGCATCACATACCAGAAGCTCCTCCTGAAGGAATAAGAAAGAAAGGACGCCTGCTGGTGCAAGGAAACCCGCCTTCTCGATGCATTGCGCTCAGGGTATTATCGGCACTTCTTTTTTCTGTCTACGGCCTTCTTACAGCCGACACAAAGCAAAAAAGATTTAAGGAGTTCCATACTACTATTTCCCTTTCGCCCTCCTCCTCTTACCACTCAAGCGAAGTGCGCGCTGCGTTGCATCGATATTGCAGTTCAAGAGCAACGAACCAGGCCGCGCGTTTATGTTACTTTTTGAATAAACTCGCGAAACCTTTATCTGAAATCCTGAAGGTCGCTGCTGACTATGGTGCAAGTTTTCTTGGAAATCTATGTCGTTCGGGGGCGTCATAAAAAGCACGGGAAAAAAGTAACGTGGTTTCAAATCGTTCCTATCATTTTTATTCACTTAAGCCGCATAGGATCCTCATAGGATCTCAAGCAGCAGGTGGTCGGGCTTTTGTACAAAATAAATATTTCGAGACCTGCACAAATTTTAAATGAAAACTCAGTAGAAATGCTATTCAAAGCTACTAAAGACGAGGACGAGACTTGGACACATACCTTTAAGGAGTTTGTAACAATGTATTACTTAATGAAAGGACGAAAAAACGCGCTTTCGAAGTACCGCAAAAGTATATTGAGGATGTGGAGGACTGAGTTCGCACTAAATGGCCCGGCACACAAACTTCCGTTCCGACGCAAATATTAAACGAACACTCTCGCCTGGATCCTTATACTTGAACCAAATTAGATTTTTTTTAGTTCATCTCATCCGGGATGAGGATGAACTCCACATTAACAGACAGCAATAGCCGAGGCTCCACAATTCTGTAAGAACCACAGAACCGCTGGGGTGAGCAACTGTCCATCCTAAAAGCAGCAATGAATAAAACAGCATTTTTGAGGACCGTTGCTGAACTTTCCAATCTAGACGTTTTGAAATGTTGCGTTGAGGCGTCCTTATGCGGGTAGCCACACAAGACTGCTCTTCAACTTCGGCCGTGGGCGGCGATCCTCCTTCACTCTTCAGAAGAAGAAAAAAAAAACCAAGCAGAGCCGAAGTGATCAGTTGGCACGGTACATACTTCGTTGTCCCGTATGAATGCAGTCAGCTCAAGGAGGAAGCGGCAAAAGCATAGAAACACGCAATTCTCGAGAGTTGCCGACCGCAGACGAACTTTAAATACGAAGGAAGAAGGCGCAAACGAAGGGACAGAAAATAAGCAAGGAAACATTCAAGGAGTTAGAGATTGTCACAGAACGCAGACTCAAGCGTTTGTCATCAATAAAACAAATAAACCAATGTCGAAGAATAATACGTTACCTCGTGTTATTGGTTAACTCGGGGTACTTTCACTGCATTTTTATACGGCATTTGTTACCTTCTTTTGGTACAATGATTTACAATCACAGAAATCTTAACTGGTGTGCCTACTAGATGTAAGCGACAAGAATATTGCTAACTTCTCACCTCGATTGACTCGGGCAATATGTTGGACGCCGGAAAAATGGCACTCCCCGCAAGTTTAGTACTTCGTGGACGCATGGCTCCTTTCCAGACTGCTGCGACAACGACAAGCATGCCGAACCTCGACCACTCTGACTCGCGGAAGTAGAAAGAAATCGCCCTGCAAAAATTCGACAGTTTGATTGAACGCCCTGCCAAGTTTTAGCCGCCTGTTTTAGCCACCTTCGAAGCATTTATAGCTTTTCTTTCTATTATCTTGCAAAGCGTGGGATTGTGCGTTCGTTACTAAGGGCTCACAAACTCGCTTCGTGAGCGCTCACAGTTTTTCTCTAGCCGAGCTCAAACCAAACCACCCGAGGAAGGAGACAACTCCAAAACATTTTATTTTTTCCTTTTGATTCAACTACGTTCTGGGAACGTGACACTCCGTAGAGTTCTCCAACCATAATGTTATTTATGGCCCCTTCAATTCATTCAGTTTTGGTTGCTGTCGCGAAAAAGTTCGGTAACTATCTATATTTCAACTTCTACTGGTTTGTTACCTGAGCTTTCAGTTTTGTTTATTCACTTATCTTGGTTTTATGGAATTTATGCGTTTATACCGGTCTTCACGCAAGATATGCTATTGCACCAGCAAGTCGTATGCAAGGTGTCCCAGCTATCATGTACCGCAATTTAAAAAAAATTCCCCCGCATTTCCCCGAGGGGGAGAATGTGAAAGTGCGAATGCACGGTTGTCGGCCCGCTTGCGGCGCTTGCGCTCGGCCCCCGCAGCCCACCGCCTCGCCGCCTTCTCTTCCATCTCTTCCATCGGGTTTGTAGTATCACGTGTACACCACGCAGTTATCAAGCCGCTATAACGCCGCTGAGTCGCTAACGCACGCCGCTGACGACGTAGTTTGAATGCGTTAAAGATATAAGGCGCGTCACTAACACTAAAATCGGCGTCGCGTCCGTGGCTTGGTCGGTAGAGCGTCGCGCTGCGGCCGCAAAGTCCTCGGATCGAAACCTGGCGCCGGATGCTGTTTCTTTATTAAATATAGAAAAGCACTGCGGACGCCGCCGCCGCCGCCGGCGGCGGTGGATGGTTTGGGGTCGCTTATAAAGTGCATTCGCACTTAAAAAGAGCAATGGGGGTACTCGAAGAAAACCTAGTAGGTATTTTTGGAGGGTTTTCTTCGAGGGCGCTTCATAAACAAGCGCTGAAAGAAAATGAGCTGATTGAAAGCAACTGCGTTGCCTGTCACACGCCCGAAACGAAAGCGCATCATTTTGATAATGGCATGTCTGGAAGGACCAGCAACCGTAAGTATCGCGGGGCGCGTGTGGCAGATAAGGCACGAACTCCATCGCGATTTGTTCCTTCTTTCTTTTAGTTATTTTATTCGGCTGACTCGGAGGTAGCCTGTTCGAGGGCACCCATTTATACTGCGGGCGGGAGTCCCGTCATGTGGTTTTTTTTTTTTATTTCGCGGGTTTTTTATCAGTCAGAATAAATAAACACGCAATACGTTCATCGCTGACAATGCTCTAGTTAGATGCTTCTCTTGGGTACCTTCGAGTGCTTCATTGAAACTGTAATCATTAGAAGACTACTTCTCGAGTTACATAATTATTTAAACGCAATTGGTTAAATCTCATTAACGATTAAATTGCTGGCCGCTTATCCACTGTACAACGTGTACAACGTTTTCTTCGAGTAGCGCCTTTGCTCTTTTTTTTAAATCTGGGTGTCTGATAGCTGGGACACACTGTATAAAACAAACAAGAAACCCTTAGCTACGCCTTATAGTTCACCACTGTGATGTTCAAGTCCCAATTTCCGGCCAGTGCTTACAGTAACTGCTCTTTTGTAAGTTACTGTTCACATACAAGTTACTGTTCATTTGGAAGTTAGTGTGGCAATGTGTCACCGTTTTCTTAAATGGGTGCGCTGTTAGAAGATATGTGGAGTCGACTCAAGCGATCAAACAACCCCACCGAATCAACAGGGCACAGGTTACGAAGGGGGTGGCCGTCTGATGTGCGGCTTTCGCCGACCAGAGCGGTAAGAATGAGTCAGAGCCTTGAACGAATCAACAACGGAAAGACTTATATTTGGACAGGCAAAACATTGCACAAGCACGAGGACAAGTAACGTTAACGAGAGGTAACTTTTAACGAATACAAATGCGGGAAACAGTTCAAATACAAAATGTACAACAGGGAGCTTTGACCAGGAATATTACGAGGTAGAAGAAGTAACTAAAAGAAAGTTCGTTCGATGCATATGAGAGACAGAGTCCCACAATATTCACGACCGGGCCGGACGATGCACCGCTATCGGAGGCGATCCGCGGCTACTTGTGAAGCGTAGCTTCGTCGTAGGCCAGGCCGTCCGAGACGATCACGGTGATTCGAGGCCCGGGAGTACGTTGGAGTCCTCCGGGGCACGGGTCCCCGATGGTGTGGTGCACTAACTGGCAGGTGCCGTTGTGACATCACGACGTCCAAACGTAACTAATTTGCTTCTGCGCGGATTCTATTTTTATAACTGCGCCGGCGCGGAGAGAGAGGGCACAACACACAACGCGCCAGCCGCCGTCGAGCGCACAACTACCCTCTTTCTCCCTTCTGGAATCATCGGCGCGTCTTAGCACTGGCAAAGCTACGCTCGCCCCCTCGAAAGAACTCGAAGCGTCGGTGAAAGCTGGGCGGCGGAGCTTTTATTTTGATATTTTCTTCCCGGCGAGCCGGCGTGTGGTCGGCGTTACCGCCGCTTCGTTCGAGAGAGTTCCGGGGTTTTCCTGGGGCGAATAGAACCGAAACTGAATGAATCGGACGACTGTAACAAGAATTAGGCGCTGTACAATAATATGAAAAAACTATACGGTACTTTTAGACGTCGTACGCTGGAGTTTGTGACACAGCCCCTCAGTTTCAGAATATTATGCAATAATATTCCCAAAACTCACAAAGTCGTGCGAACGCGTCGTTCACACTTAGCGAACAAAAGATGCAGTGCCTGCTAACACAAAATCAAGTACAGACTAATTGTTCTAGATAATACATAATGACGCGTACATAGTTACCGTACATCACTGGGGTTTGGCACAGCTTTCTCTTAAATACATAGCCTACGTACAAATGACAAGTTCAAATAACATTGCTGTTATGAGGTAACCGAAAAGACAGAACAAGCTAGTGCACATTACAAGGTTCTGGACAAAAGTCATTACAAGTGCCGGACTTGCGGACAATAAAGACTGCAATCTAGTGCCAAAGTCTCGTAGGCTAACATACAATGGGTGTAATTTAGTACCCAGAAATACATACAATGCACTGGTACAATGAAACTCATAAGAACCATAACATGCTGTTCACAACAATATAAACTACAATCAGATGCAACCGGAAAGTTCGCGCAACTAGCAACGTCAATAATACACAGTAAAGTTACTGTATCAAAGTGATGGAAAAGTTCACGCAAGACGCAACTAGTACGTGAATACACTGCGTACACTCTGCACAGCTAGAATGACAACATAAATGCAAACTTCGCGTACAGTACGACAGAGACAAATAAAGAATTCAATGTTAGAGTACAGCACACGACGTAAAGATACAACTCGGTAATAAAATTCTACTCCTACAACACATGCATACTTTAATTTGCATTCTTCATACTTAGCCCGTGTCTATCGGACGCTTGCGGAACTGCGCCTTCGGAATTCTTCTATTCGGAGAAGTTCCTTTCCAAATGTCCCGCGAAGCGACAAACTCTTTCGTATCCGCCGTGATACCGGGCCCGCGAAAATGATTCAGTGTCTGGGCCTTCGTCTGGCGAACGTCCGAGCGGGGTCATGACAGATTGGTGGTGCTTCCCACATTTCCGTGGGGAGAAATTCCAGTAGAGACGTTTTCCTTTCCGCTTGGGTTCAAACCTGTACTCTTTCTAGCAGCTCACTCGCTTGCCGAATTCTGTGGGGCCGGTTTTCATTGACTTGTTGTTTCCATGGCCTTCGGCAGTCCTTTCACTTCGAAGCGGCACCGTCGCAGGGGCCGCAGATGCCGGAAACGTGCTGGCTTCGCTTTTGCCGGAGCATGTGTTACGTCGGACACGGGCTTCGCCTCTATACGAGGCATCGAACGGAGTGCCCCGATAACTGGCTCTTCTTTCGTGACAGCGGGTGGTTTCTCTTCCACCGCTGAAGTCACTGGATCGTCACCGACGCTGACGAGCGGCGAGCTCTCCATGCGAAGTGCGGCCCCGCTTCGCACGGGGACCTCGACCTTGACCGCAGTGTCGGTCTCTTTGCTCCTCGAGCTGTCAGTTACGCACGCGGCGCTAGTCTGCCCAGAGAGTTCGGTCTCGAACTGGGCATTCCTGCACAATAAGCGTGCTTCTACCCGTGTCTTTCGGAAAGACCACGGTTTCCTCAGACACTCTGCCCGCAATTTCGGGTACACTTTCGTCTAGGCCGCTCGGCCCCAATGTCATGACGGTATTCGCCACTGGGATGCTATCGCCATCCCCAAGCTACGAGTCACGATCCGTGGGATCATCGTCCTTTGAGGTCTCAAGTGGAGCGCTTTCGCACATATCTGGGGGCGTTTCCTCCTTGCGGATCGCGGATAAATCCGCCTCTTCGCTTCCAGAGATATCCTGGCCTTCCTTTGTCGTCTCTGGCTTAGTGCTTAGGACACTAATCTCTTCTCTCGCATTTTCCTTATCTGATGAGGATTCCGCCTATAAGCATCGTATCTCGAGTCGCCTTTTTAGAATCTCGAATTCAGCTTTGCGTGCTTTCTCCTCCCGCTCCGCTTTCGCTCGCTCCCTTTCGGCTTTCGCTTGGCGGGCTTTCTCTTCTCGCTCCGCTTTCACTCGCTCCCTTTCGGCTTCTGCTTGGCAGGCTTTCTTTCTCGCTCCGCTTTCACTCGCTCCAACTGGAGTTGTCTCTGAAATTCTTTCTCTCTTTATCTTTCTGCCCTCTCAGCCTCTTCTCGTGCTGCCTGTCTTGCTTTCTCAGCCTCTTTGCGAGCCTTCTCAGCTTTCTCGTGTCCGTCTTTTTCTTTCTGCGCGACCCACTTTCGTAGTTCGGCCCCTGACAGGCCCAGCTGGAAGCCCAACGCTACAATTTTCTCTAGATCCACGATTGCGAATTTACCGCAATCTAGACACAATACTCTAGCCTACAGCTAGGTAAAGTTAACGAGAGCACCAACTTATAAAGGCAGTACAACCTATGCCGCAAAAGTTCCAGGTTCTTTTTTCCTCCTTACCGCTCCTATCAGACGTCCTGTCGCGGGCGCCAGAAATCGTCACCGTCTCTTTAATTGGGTGCGCTGTTAGAAGATGTGGGGAGTCGACTCAAGCGAGCAAACAACCCCACCAAATCTACAGGGCACAGGTGACGAAGGGGGTGGCCGTCTGATGTGCGGCTTTCGCCGACCAGAGCGGTAAGAATGAGTCAGAGCCTTGAACGAATCAACAGAAAGACTTATATTTGGATAGGCAAAACACTGCACAAGCGCGAGGACAAGTAACGTTAATGAGAGGTAACTTTTAACGAATACAAATGCGGGAAACAGTTCAAATACAAAATGTACAACAGGGAGCTTTGACCAGGAATATTACGAGGTAGAAGAAGTAACTAAAAGAAAGACAGTTCGATGCATATGAGAGACAGAGTCCCACAATATTCACCGACCGGGCCGGACGATGCACCGCTGTCGGAGACGATTCGGCTACTTGTGAAGCGTAGCTTCGTCATAGGCCAGGCCGTCCGATACGATCACGGTGATTCGAGGCCCGAGAGTACGTTGGAGTCCTCCAGGGCGCGGGTCGCCGATGGTGTGGTGCACAAACTGGCAGGCGCCGTTGTCACATCACGACGTCCAAAGGTAGCTAATTTGCTTTGGCGCGGATTCTCTTTTAGATGCAAGGCATCTCTTACACTCGGCCTGTCCCTCCATCCGGCGTCCATCCGCAACCCTCCTCTTTTCCCCTCGCCCGCCAGCTGCGTTAGCGCGTTGTCCTCACCATGCCAGCTGTGCGTCAGCGCGCCGTTAGCGCGCGTATGATACACTCTCTCTCGTTCTCCTGGCCATGCCAGATGTGCGTTAACGCGCATGCGCGTCTCTCTCTCATCCCTCTCTCTCGCGGAGTGGCTATATAACCGCTGTATCTGCGGCGCACTCCTCAGTTGCTCCGTCAGTCGCTCTTACTGCTACTGCTAAATCGCCCAAATAAAGACGTTCTTTACGTAATTGGAAATGTGGTTGGTTACCCAACCACATTTGGGTGACCAACATAACGGAAACGCGAATTGAACCCCCGTGAGAGCCTTGCATCACCAAGGATGAGCCTTGCATCACCCAGGGTTCCCCCCGCGGGAAGATGGTGTAATTTTTTATAACTGCGCCAGCGCGGAGAGAGAGGGCACAACACACAACGCGCCAGCCGCCGTCGAGCGCACAACCTCCCTCTTTCTCCCTTCTGAAATAATCGGAGCGTCTTAGCACTGGCAAAGCGACGCTCACCCCCTCGAAAGAACTCGAAGCTTCGGTGAAAGCTGACCGGCGGAGCTTTTATTTTGGTATTTTCTTGCCGGCGACCCGGTGAGTGGTCGGCGTTACGGCCGCTTCGTTCCAGAGAGTTCCAGTGCTTTCTCGGGGCAAATAGAACCGAACTGATTGAATCGGACGACTGTAACAAGAATTAGGCACTGTACAATAGTATGAAAGAGCTATAGGCTACTTTTGCACGTTGTACGCTCGAGTTTGTGACACAATGATATTTTAAATAACCGCAACAATAATAGATCGATTTTCATACGTTTCCTCCTGGTAAACGCGGTCGGTACGGTAAAGGGAACGGTAAAAGGAAATATGCAAAAAAAAAAAAAAAAAAAACAGAGGCGAAAAGGAATTATGGTAGTTTATGAATTCGGAAAAGTAGTTTCTTCCGAAGAAAATTTCCCAGGTATCAATTACATTTGCCCCTCTGCGCGACTCGAGAGGACACTTGTGCAGACTTCTTTCTTAACGGTAGACTCGACGGCCGCTGCGGACGGCTAGCGCCGCCGGGAAATCGCTCAATGAGCCCAGTAACCCACTTATGATAAAAAACCAACTTTGGTCCCCTATGTATATAAAGTCAAGTATAACGGGAAGTGAGTACAACTTATGTGTGCCATGCTAGAGGTTTTTTTACGAGACTCTGGTTCGTTGGACTGAGGGCGCCACCACCTCACGGAGCAAACTTTTGCTCTATACCAATGCTCCTCCCCCTACAGGAACGCACCTTAAAAGGCTAAAATCCACGTCTCTGGAAAGCACTTTGTCCTTGTGTTCATTTGTTAGACCACGAACGACTTTATAGATAGCGACCTCCCCATGCGAGCCTCCGTGTGCCGAATTTTTTCACTGCTGTTGTGTTTTTTTTTTTAGTTCTTTCCGACGCCACTGCACCGGCTGGCGATGCATTGAATCCACATTTCTCCGCTGTATACGCGTTTGCTAGGCCTGCCATGGTTGTTGTTTTGTCTTTCTCTCGGTCCGTTGTCGTCAATCTTTGCAGATTCAAACTGGGGAAGCGTACACCTTCTGTTGGCTCGACGGTGTGCTCAAATAAGAGTTTTCTTAATCCTAAATTGTTACTTGTTTAGGTGGTGAAATCTCGCACGCAGCCGGCGTAAACCGAACCCACACCCACCCTGATATCGTCCGCAAAAAACTGCCCACAGCTGCTAACCCTTCACTGACGCGTTCCATGGCGTTCCACGTGTTTGATAGCGCGCGTACATCAGAAAGAATAAAATGAACGAATAATATTCAGCGCGTTTTGATCCATAGCACGGCACAGAAAAAAAAATGTACACGAAGAAGCACTTTTCCCGCACTGTTTCATATAGTGCATCAAAAGGAAAAGGAAATCGAGGAATAAACACTCGGCGCGCAGTCAACGCCCATTGGCTTACGACGCACACAATACGAGTACAACAAATAACAAAGGAGCGTGCGCCAGAAAAATTTCCCGCAGTCCTGTTCGGCCTTGCCCTTATGTGGAGGTAAGTACAGCAGCAGCATGATAAGTGCTTCTTAAAGGAGCCATGAAGACAAAATACAAGTTGGGTTTATTAGAAAGACTGCTTAGTCTCGATAACAATGATAGCAATATAATCGCAATCTTCGAACAAATAACGGAGATATTGAAGAAAACGTGTGAAGCAGTCGCGACTCCCTAGCCAATTTCCCGCAACTTTTCTATGACGTCACGGAATCTTGTTTGTGCGATTGGCGGCCGCCTAACTGACCTGTCACGACGACACATGACTGGACGTCTGTAATGGGGCCTCTAGTTCCATTTGACCGCATCACTTGAATGGTAACGTGCCGTTAACGCACTGAAAATTATGTTTTATTGTTGACCCATATGACGTCATTCTTGCTCATAACACGTCACTGTGGCGCGAAATTTGAAAGTTTTTAAATACTTCTTGCTTTTTTTTCGTTAAAAAACATCTTTTATGGCTGTAATGGAGCTGAGTGAGATACTGAATCCTAGTTCTTTCAGATTAAACGAAGTTGTATTTTCTCTTCATGGCTCCTTTAAAAAAGTAGCTGCAGTGAGTCTGATGGCGAGGTTGTAGGTCATATTCGACTTATGCAGGAGGCTCGTCAATAGGCCTAGCCAAACGAAACGTTTTTCGATAAAGAATACGCGGAAAGATCCCGAAATATGTTTGCATCGTACTTTCAATGAACATATCGCAGGCGATGATATTTGTTGCGTACAGCTGAGCAATCCCGGCAGGCACATGGTAAAGGCAATTTACCCACCGCGGTGGCTCAGTGGCTAAGGCGTTGCGCTGCTGAGCACGAGGTCGCGGGTTCGATTCCCGGCCGCGGCGGCCGCTTTTCTGATGGATGCGAAAAGCAAAAACGCCCGTGTGTACGAGATTTAGGCGCACGTTTAAGATCCCCAGGTGGTCAAAATTAATCCGGAGCCCTCCACTACGGCGCGCCTCATCGCCTGCGTTGCGTCGGCGCGTTAAACCCTACAATCAATCAATCAATCAATCAATCACTCAATCAATCAATCAAAGGCAATTTGTTTTCACTAGGTTTTGGGCTTGTTTAAACAAGCCCAAAACCCCAACGGCTTGTTTAAACAAGCCACCCCAACGGAGCTCCTACAACCGTGGCGCTCCAGTAATGGTGAAAACACCGCACTCACTGATAAGGTTGCTGTGGATTAGAGCTCCCTTCGCTGGAAAAAAACAATATTTTTCCCGCAAAAACGACGGCGCTTCCACGCACAGAACGGCCCTGTTGGGGTGTTTATACAAATCCGAACCTTCCCTGTGAACTTCTGCGCGTGCGTAGGCGTACTTCACGCCAAGAAATGACGCTCCTCGCAGTAAAGCGGAAGTCGAGAAAGTTTCCGCATCTGTAAATCAATGAAATTTCTCGAAAATAAAGAATGCCACTCGAGCAGGCGCATATGGTGTTAAAGCTTGCATAGCTAAGAAACGGTTCTAGACTTAACCGTAATTTTCGTCGCTGGCTGGTATTATAGGTAGTTCAAGGATTCAAGGGTTTTAATAAACATTTTTTGGTACATTAACATAGCACGTAGTTATTAGTACAGAAGGAGGCCCCAAAGTAAGACTGTCGGGGGGACCTCCTGTTCGGTCCAATCGATACAATCGGTACAATCGGCATTTATTGGTACGGCGTTACTCTTTATTTTTTTATGTAATACATACTGCGGGCCACACTTCAGTCCAAGCAGGAGGGCACGGTGCAATGCAAAGAGCAACACAATAAAACATACACAAAAAACAATGCACAGTTACCCAGTATCGAAAGGACTTGATTCGGTTACCTCATTCCAGCCTGAAATGGTGCATGGAAAGAACAAACATTTGAACGTGTCCGTTCTCGCGAATTGCGGAGTTAGTACGTTTTGTTGGTGATGTCTTGTGTTTACGGGAGAAAGAAAAGGGGTTGGATCAAGGGCAAGTTTGCGATCATATAAAAGAAACAGAAAATCAAGGCGGGACTTCTTTCTTCGATCCTGAAGGGAAGAAATATTATTACCTAGCAATAGATCTGAGTGGGAGTCCGTTCGCAAAAACCTAGAATAAACATACCGATTGGCCTTCCACTGAATCCTTTCACGTTTCTTAATGTTTTGTTTATTATGGGGGTCCCACACGATACTCGCATATTTCAGCTTCGGCGTAATGAAAGAAAAATAACTAAGAAGTTAACGTGTGGAGGGGAATTTCGGAGCTTACATCTTAAAAAGCATAATTTCCGGAAGGCAGGCGAGCAAATATTATCTATGTACAAGTTCCACGATAAGTTGTTTGTTAGTGTAACGCCGAGGTACTTATATCTGTGAACCTGCGTGAGTGAAGGCGATTCTAATTTATACACGTGTTCACTGCGGTTTTTCTTTCTTGCCACACAAAGATATACACTTTTTCCCCAATTTAATTCCATTCCCCATTCTACACACCACCTACGCACGATTTCAATGTTTTTGTCTAGTTCGTTCTGATGATTAGTACTTGTGACTTGTGGAAACAATACACAGTCGTCAGCGAACAATCGAATTTCAACAGTAGGGTCAACAACAGTTACTAAATCGTTAATATATACATATATATATATATGCGAGGGGTCACAAAGCCCACTGTGAGTGAAGCGAAGCTAGCGAGTTTGGGGATTTAACTTTCCCGCTCCTGACGGAGAGAGAGAGAGAGAGAGAATAGACTTTATTGAGCTAACAATGCTGGCGCCGTTAGGCGCCAGATTGAGTGGAGCCCTCTTCACGGGCTCCATATGCTGTTCGGGCCACCACGCACCCGGCGATCAGTAGGGTCTGGTCGGAGCACGCCATCCCTGCACAGCAATGGCTTGGCACGGTCATGGTTCGTATTAGACTGGAATTAGCGGCACAGTCGAGCACATTTTTTTTTAATTCTGTTACCCCTTTCCTCTGTGCACACAAGCGCGCACGCATTCACACGCACACACGCATGCACAGACACAAACGCACACGGACGTACGCACGCACCCGTGGAGCAAAACACACGCGCGCCCACACACGCGCACGCACACGCACACTAAAATAACTATTGAATAATATTTATTTATTTATTTATTTATTTATTTATTTATTTATTTATTTATTTATTTATTTATTTATTTATTTATTTATTTATTTATTTATGTGCACTGTACGTGTGCGGGTGTGCGTCCATGTTGAGTGTGCTCTGGTGTGAGCGACCATTTCCACACTTTCTAACAGGGATTCAGAGCACCAAAACCCGCCTCACCTGGTGAGTGGTGACGCACATTTCCACGTCGTTGATCTATCATGCATCACTGTATCACGATCCACGTGTTCCGTACGCCATCTGTGGTGAAATGGATGAAATAGGACGGGGGGATCGAGGGAAAGCCGGCGGCCCAGCCCCGTGTAAGGGCAGAAGGTGGAAATAAGGGGCGCGAATACAAGCAAGTAATTAGCTTCAATTAAGCGATTACATGGCTCTTTGCAAACTTCACCCTTTCATTTTAAAGAGTTATCATAATTATGCACATAAAGCCTACGTATATACCCTCCAGACATGGTTCCTCTTTATTGTCTAATATGGAGCCATAAGTGACTCGCACATTTCCCACCGCTTGTGTGCTCTATATATCTGCTTCGTGTTGCGCTCGTATAAAACTCCGCCACCTTTTATGAGTGAGGCTCATGCATGAATATTAATCACACACTTGAAGCCTGCGCCGTATACCGATGCCGCCGCCCACTTCAGAACCTAAAAAACTCGTCTCCATTGGCCCTTCCTCTCCGACATTCAAAAACAAGGCGTCGCACAGACGGCGGAAATGCCCATTAAGTTCGCAAAACACGGTACGATAGGTGCGCATATTTCCTTTAACCAGCGGCTTTGAGCTTTCGCGAAAATTTAACGTGTTGATAAAACTGACCATCTTCAGCGCCCCGCAAGCTTCATACGAATTTTTTTATTATTTTTATTTTTATTTTTTTTCGTTCGCAGTAGCATCTCTACGCCAATCTTGCAACGTCCTTCGCGGCTCTGAGCGTCACTAACACTTTAAATTCATTATGGGCTGGAAGTTACTCCAGCAACCCAGGCTCCCAACTTGCCAAATTTCGCCATTGTAACTGCAGCGCTCGCTGTCACCGCACCAGCGTGGCGAGCTGAAATGCCAACTTTCTTCGCGCGTGTGACGCTTTTATTAATGTATAACGTGGTGTAAAGTAACTAATGGCCCTAATGCCGCCAACATCTTAACCAGCAGGTCCCGGTATCACGCCACCATCGTTTTAAAAATTTGGCGGAGAACCCACCTAGCGAAAAAAATCACGGGCCATCTCCAATAACGTGAAACCTGCTGAGGGGCGAAGCATGCACAGCATAAGGAGATTAAACCGTTTAAGATTAAACAGTGCATAAGGAGATTAAACCATCGGAGATTAAACCGTTGGGGAGTACAAGGTATACAGCTTTGCTGTAAAAGTTTCTTGTCTTTGAAGCACGAAGCGCTCCAGCGCCAGGCGTAAACGAGTGCCCCGGTGTTTTTAATACACGTTACGTTCTAGCGCGACGCGTAAACGTGTTTGCCGGTGTTTTAGTACAGTGACTACATGATACGATAGACGATTACGACGACGACGATGACAGGAGACGCCAACAGTCACAGCCCCTAAGGGGCTTCGCCCGTAAAATGCGTCACGAACACAGAGAGATGCAGGAATTTTCTAGTGATTTTCATGTTTAAGCACGGTGTAAATTACGACACTTAACGAAAGGAGATATTTCAAATACGTTTTGGCTCTGCTACATCGCCTATGAGATATCGCCTTTATTGTTACGAGCTAGCCGTAGACTCCGGTACCGATGACGTCAATTGGAAAATATTGATCTAAATAGGCTTTTTTACGTGAGAAGAAAGTGAGTGAGTGAGTGAGTGAGTGAGTGAGTGAGTGAGTGAGTGAGTGAGTGAGTGAGTGAGTGAGTGAGTGAGTGAGTGAGTGAGTGAGTGAGTGAGTGAGTGAGTGAGTGAGTGAGTGAGTGAGTGAGTGAGTGAGTGAGTGAGTGAGTGAGGCTGTTCTTATGTTTTTTCTTTCGTGCCTTTTGCTTTTCACGGATGCATGCTTCTTCCGAGTGTCGAAGTGCGCTGTCAGGAACAGTTAAACTTATTTTTACAAGAGTGGGAAGAAGAAAAAATCAACTTCAGGAGAGACTTGTGGAAACGGGGAACATAATCATGAAGCACTTTTTTTTTGTCTTTCTGTAAAATCCCATTTTTCTCAGTATAGCCGCTCTCTACGACTATCCCATCAGAAATGTAATCGGAAATTCTTTACCGCGGCTCCTTGGCTAAAAACGAACATTTAAAAATGAAACGAACACTGTTGTCCCAGTAAACGCATGTGTATTAATTGAACTGTAGAATATCTCTAGAACTATAGGTGGGCGTTCCGAAGCGGCTTTATCTGTACGAATACTACACCGTAGTGTTTTGTAACATATGCGAATTCCAATGTGGGTAGAAAATAGGTGATTGGCCTTTTATATGCGTGTTTCCTGTCTTTTATAGTCTAAACTGATAACAAAAAAAATAAAAATAAGCGCACGAAAATCTCGTTCCTAAATTCATTATACCTTGTCCGAATCGTTCGCGATATCAGCTTTCCCGAATTATATACGGTTCGTGGAATTCTCTTTAATAAGGTTGGTCGTTGGTTTTTACAATGGCGTACTCATTTATGCTATTGCAACATTTCTGGCGTGTAATCTACAGTTTAACAACGTGGCACCTTTGATATACCGATGACGTCAATTGGTAAATATTGATCTCAATAGGTTTTTTTTTAGAAGAAAGGGTGTGAGTGAGTAAGTGAGTGAGTGAGTGAGTGAGTGAGTGAGTGAGTGAGGGAGGGAGGGAGGGAGGGAGGGAGGGAGGGAGGGTAGCAGGCGGCCTCCTCTGTTCCGGCAATTCCTGAGCCGCGCTGCCTGCCTAGGCCCTCTCCGCCAGGCTACGCTAGACTGAGGTCAGTGCTATCCAGCTGGTGAGCCCACAGCTCGTACGTTGTGTAAGAATCGGGGATAAGTGATGGGGCTGTCAGGCACTCACATATTATGTAGTACCAGTTGCCAGATTGGGGACAATGATTAGAGGTGGCGAAGTAATTGGTGCGGTACATGGCAAGGAAGAGGGTGCCATCGGGAGATGAGTAGCTGAAGCCGGCTAAAGGCGGTCTCCTCGGCTCTGGGTAGGTGGGGGTGCGGGGGAGGCAACTGTTGTTCGTGGAGGTATTGGGCGAGGATGTCGGCTTATAAGAGGAGGGGGGTGGGCATGTGTGTGCGAAGGTCCTGCGTGTGTTCACCTTCTTGAGAAACGGACCGGTGGGTGTGAGCGCAGAAAATGGCCTGTGCCCCTTCGTTTCCCCCGCAGTATTTGTGTCCGAGTGGCCAAGATGGTCGGCATTTCCTGGGGCTGGCGTGCTGTTTGCAGAATTTTGACTGCCGCGGGTGATATTTCGCATCGCTGGCAGTTGCAAAAGGCGGACTGCCATTACTGGCGTATTTAATCACAGTTTTGGCGGACAAAGTGATAGAAAGTACTTCTGCTGCCTGGATAGATGTCGTGAAAACTGTGACGGCCGTCACGGCCGCGTCGTTGGCGTCGGTGACACTCACGGCATAGGCAAGTTGTCGGGGTTACGACGACGAGGCGTCCGTATACCGAGTAAATGGACAGTCTGTCAAGCTTTTTCTAAGGGCGTGTATTCGGGGTTCCGGGAGTGCCTTGTTAGATATGGGGTACATAATTAAAGGATGGATGCGACTTTGATGGAGTGTCGGATGGCGAGAGGGATGCATTTCTTCTGTTCGCTTTTCGGGGGTCGCGTGTAGCCGAGCTGGTTGAGCGTACAGCCCTGGTGGCCACCGTGGGCTTGAGCCGCGTGAATTGTGAGTTTCAGTGAAGTTCTTATCGTTTTTCTACGTATTACGGATACCTCCAAGCTATCGAAGTTTTCGCGTCGCTTTGTTGGCAGCCTCAAGGTGGCCTATAGGCCTAACGAATAGCGATGTGTCGTCTCTCCTACTGCGCGGGATTTGGGCAAAATGCAGTGCACCGTACGTGAGACCGAAAAAAAAAACAATTAAAGCCGTTCCACTCAAGGTGAAAGCTGTCGGAAGTGCAGAGCAGTGATTCGCCATAATGGGCTTTATTACCGTTATCCGCTAACTGCTACCCCCCCATGCAATTAAAATTTCCCGCCTTCGCAGTGCTCGCGCGCCCCCTGCCTGAAACTGCGCCAGCGGGAGTTCTGTTCTTTTTGTGCTTGCTTTAATTTTGTATGCTGGAGCTGTTTTGCGTCATTTCGAAAGCGCCATTCTTTTTTCTTGTGTGGCCGCTTTTTTCGCTTACTATCGTAAAAACTAACCCAACGAGCGTTCCTAACTAAATGAGAGCGGGCGCTGTGGGTTATATACAAAGATTTTTCCTCAAATGTACCTGCTAAACAACGAGGATATATATCACAACGCCACCGGTTCATGAGTTTTAAAAGGTTATGACTATATAAACCGCTTGGTTTTCGAAGCCTCTGTGGAACGCCGCTGCGTCGGTATGCCATGGGGCTGTACTTGGGTCCAGCCAGTGAGCTACGACGACAAGGCGAGCCCTTAAAGTGCTCTACACTTAATACACATTTGGGCTCGTATGGCAACTGAACCCTGGTCTCTAGAGTAGGAGTGGATTGCGTTATTTCCACGCTGCTTCAGCACGTTTCCTGCTGCAAAGCAAGAGTCAGGCCAGTGCGCTCGGTGCTTCCATCATATCACATGGAAGTTGAACGTGACGTCAGGCGAGTAAAACAGGCCAATCAGAGCCGCGCAGAACTCTGATTCTGAGGAAGCTGTTGCCTGTATCACCACAGTTTGCCTGTCAAAGTGATTCGCGCCAAAAGACAAAAGAGCGAAATCGAATAAACAGATGAAAACCCAAGGTAGGAGTGATAAAGTCCGGTAAGTATCGCGAGGCTTTCGCCTTAAAATACGGAAGTACACTTATGGGCCCGAGAGATTTTTTTTTTCTCAGTTTTATAACCTCTTTCGGAATAGGGCTGTTTTGGCTGTTCAGCTCCGCTGAAACCATGTCGAACGTCCGTATGACAGCTTCTTCACACAAAAGTTTGTTATCCGAGTAGCAGCCCTTTTTTGTGGGCTATATACCAAATCGGGGCTCTTCATATAACAGCATGCTTTCACCAACAAGTCTTAATCCGGACATATTTAAATTGCGTAAGACCTAACAATTTTCCAGAAAAGGCTCAAAGACGCTTAAACAAGGCCCGCAAGGAATTGGAACAAATTTAAACTTTCGGGTTTTACCGCACCCAAGGGACTCCAGGGTTGTGACGCGCGCTGAAATGGGGAGCAGCTCCGGATTAAGTTTGACCACTTTAAGATATTTATCGAGTGTCGAAATCTCGACCCACTAACGTTTTCATTTATCGCATTCATCTGAAAAGCAGCGACCACGGCCGGGACAGAACCCGCCTCCTTGGGCTCAGCACTACAGCGCATTAGCCACTGAGCCACCGCGGCGGGTACAATTACTGAACTACTCATTTTTCACAATAGTAACTGTGTTCTAACTCCTTCAAAATTTTCTGTAATTGCCTGATTTTTTTATCTCCACTCAAGTTTTTTGTATTCTATATCAATCCTGAGTGTGTCTTTCACGGCTCCATCAGTTGTCGTGAGAGTCGGTAGCATTTCACCAATCTCCTTTACTGCCCTCCAGCAACCCCCATTTTCATTCCCACACCATGTGCCTTTATCTTTTTTCTCTATCCACTTCTGAGTGTTATTAACATATAGCAATAATTTCCTTATTTTTTTATTTATTCGTCGGTCCAACGTTGCACAAGTGTCACTTTAAAACGCCAAACTGCAGGGTAGGTTGAGAAAAATATCTCCCTTTGACATCTGGCTTTTATCACACCTTGCAATGTAGGCTTGACCCGCTGAAACATCTTTCGCTGCGTAAGTACAAAAAATGTTTACTGAATGCATGACACCCGTGATCTACACCCTTTGTCAGAATTTTCTAGGCGAATCTTAAGCCTGCTGCAACACAAGAAATTCAAAGAATAAACTTTCCTTTAAATGTGGCAAGAATGTTTTATGACAGTAATAAAGAAAGGCGTTTTCTCTAGCTTTTCGGAGTAAAACGTTGCATCTTTGCTCGAGACGTAAGCTTGTACATGGCTTGGCCTAGAAGATTTTGACAAAAACTGTACGTTATGTACGCCCCCTAACGTAATGTACGCTCCGTACTCTCGACGTGCCGCCCATGTACCCAAAGTATCACCACAAAGTACCGAGACCTCAACTTTCATGAGCTCGAGAAACTTGCGGCCATAGCGTAAAGCGAAGCAAGCTGGCTACCGCTCATAATTTTTTTTTTCATGAATCCCAACTATGCAACCATTATACACGAATTTAGAAAGGGGATGTTTCTTTTACCAAGGAATGTGATGTGTATGGCTGGCTCCAGCCATAAATTTGCCCGCAAGTGTTATCGCCAAATTTAATTTTTTCAATCAGCTCAGTTTTCTTCCGTTCGTATACACGCTCCGAAGTTGGCTGGTGCCTATGACAAAAGCGGAGTGTACTGATAACGAGTTAAGCGGCTGGACAAGTTTGTAATGAATCCCATCTGTGCCCCCAGTAGTCTTGTTCTTGGGCAGCAGAATTTCATTAAAGGGGTGACATCCTGTGCTCCGACATATTCAGTTATTTGTTTGTTCATTCAGGAATTTTTGTTTGCTCACCTGAAGGGACCCAAAATTAGGAGGCGTCAGGTAATGGGTTCGAAAATGATGCATATATTTGAGAAACAGACACACGGCGGTTGAATGTCAACAAAAAATACAAGACATGAAAATATCTTCAGCCACTTAGACTTGGGGACACTCACAAGAAGACCCAGGAACCTGTCCCAAGTGTCCGGCTCCGGCGGTTGAAGATGATGCCACACATCTTTTGTCGACGTGCGCGCGAACAAGGACCGATCGAGACGACGCGCTAATGTACTTTCTGCACGTAACTGGACTGCATTACTACGTGTAAACTCGAAAACTTGTCGATTCCGTGACTATCTGTGCTTTTTGCTGTCTCTCTCTCTCTCTGTCTGTCGCTCTCTCTCTCTCTCTCTCTCTCTCTCTCTCTCTCTCTCTCTCTCTCTCTCTCTCTCTCTATCTATCTATCTATCTATCTATCTATCTATCTATCTATCTATCTATCTATCTATCTATCTATCTATCTATCTGTCTGTCTGTCTGTCTGTCTGTCTGTCTGTCTGTCTGTCTGTCTGTCTCTGTCTGTCTATCTATCTATCTATCTATCTATCTATCTATCTATCTATCTATCTATCTATCTATCTATCTATCTATCTATCTATCTATCTATCTATCTATCTATCTATCTATCTATCTATCTATCTATCTATCTATCTATCTATCTATCTATCTATCTATCTCTCGCTCTCATGCTTTCCTACTTTATTCTCTTTTTCCACCCTTACAGCTCCTCTCGTATGCCGCGTGGCAAAATAACGAAGCAAAAGAAAAATGAAATCCATACTCAGCATCCCGCGCCCATTGAAATTTATATGTACCACGTCCACAACAGGAAAAACTGCTACGCAGTGTTGTGTAATTCAAAACAAATGCAGGCATGGAGTGTTTAGTTTGACAGTTCCAGGTCTGTTATCTGAGAAAGCGAAGTTTGACATGTCCCTGAAAAATAGCCGAATGGCTGCAAACGAAAGCTTGCCTGTAGTTAATACCCCAACACTTCCCATAGGCAAAGGCTGACTTGCGCTTTCTATATAAAATTATATATAGTGTAACGTGGCAGCAGAGCAAATGACTCGAACCATGGTTGAAGATGAAGCGGTGTATTAAACGGTAGAAGGGTCTATGTACAGTATATACATGGCGGCCATTAAAGAGCCAACGCAGGGTCCACCAGCACTTTCTTCGTCGTCGTCTTCACGGGCGATGTGGGGTATTGTCCACGTACATGTCCCGTGACATTACCCCCCCGGTCGAGGGCGACCGTCCCGGTCGAAGCTGCAGCGCGGTGATAATGGTGAAGCAGATGAGCAATTTGGGAAAACACATGTCGGGCAGCGTGTCCCACCCACCTTCGTCGTCGTCGCATGTGCTCCCGCGTGACACTACACGCCGCTGTCGTATTATTCGTCTTTGATTGCGCAACATACCTCCTCCTCGAAGGCGAGTGCCGCGGTCGAGTACGCAGTAGCATGATGAGCTCAGTGAAGATGAACGATGTGATGAGAGTATACAGGGAAGAAGCTCTTGCCAACACAGATGTAAGTGAAGGGTTGGTGCGCAAAGTCCCGCAGCAGCAACGTCTGCAAAGCAACGATGAACCGGTGAGGGCTTGGAACCACGTCGGACCACAAGGCTGGGGACACGTCATCGTCGTCTCGTCACATGTTGTCGGGTCTTGGCGGGTCTGGGTCGGCTCGTCACGGGCTGGGGACACGGGGCAGGGGGATGTCGTCGAGTGCTTCTAGCGGCGGGGCTGGGGCTGCCCGACGCGGTTCACACACCCTCGATGATTCCGCCGATGCTGATGAGGTGCGAAGCTGGGGCCAGGACGGGGATGACGAACCCGCACTCTCCACCAAATGTAACGTGGCAGCAGAGCAAATGACTCGAACCATGGTTGAAGATGAAGCGGTGTATTAAACGGTAGAAGGGTCTATGTACAGTATATACATGGCGGCCATTAAAGAGCCAACGCAGGGTCCACCAGCACTTTCTTCGTCGTCGTCTTCACGGGCGATGTCTCGCCCGTGAACGATCTTCGTTCTCTTACGCTGGAGCTCCGCAACCGGACACTCGACCCTCCCAGCATGTCTCGCAACGATGACCCCCGGCCTGCCCAAACACCCATCGTCTGCGCGGGTGCAATTCGTGAGCGGGACCCTCCCTCATTCAACGGCACCGACGAGAAAGACGCAGAGGACTGGCTTGCTACTTTTGAAAGAGTGAGTACCCATAACCACTGGGACGACCGCCTCAAGCTGAATAATGTCGAATTTTCCTTGACTGGGCTCGCAGAGCAATGGTTCTGGAACAACGCGGCACGTCTTAAAACGTGGCCTGAGTTTAAAGACGACTTCATAAAATCATTCGGTCGCCCCGCTGCTCGAAAACTCCTCTCAGAGCAGCGTTTGCGTGAGCGGGCACAGAAAAGGGGTGAAAACTTCACTTCTTACATTGAGGATGTTGTCGCCCTGTGCCGTAAGATTGACAGTGCCATGCCCGAACCAGAAAGGATAAAACACATTCTGAAAGGCATAGACGACGATGCCTTCCATATGCTGTTGGCGAAAAACCCCCAAACTGTGGCCGAGGTCGTTACTATTTGTCAGAGTTACGACGAGTTGCGGAAGCAAAGGGCTCTCACTCGGCGACCCCTCGCAGAAAATCAGTTTGTCTCCAGCTTGGCCGCTGATGACGGCGACGGTACCTTGTTTCAACGGATCCAGCAGTTTGTGCGAGAGGAAGTGGCTCGGCAGTTGTCCATCATCAACTATGTGCCCGAGCAAAAATCTTCTCTCAGCCCTGAACTCAGGACCGTTATCCAGCAGCAAGTCGCTGACTCCCTCCCAGCTGCACTGCCGTCAAGCCCCGTTGTTGCCCCTGTGCCCTATGCCGCCACCATACCCCAAGCTCCAGCGACTTCAACCCTGCCTTATGCAGACTCTATGCACCCCGTGACGATGGCCGCTCCAATACACTTTGCCGACTCTATCCCTCAACGACCTTACGCTGAAGTCGCTGCCAGGTACATGCCTCGGAGCCCCGTCGTTTTCCCCACCACCCGGCCTTTACGTCCGCCGGTGTTGTCTGGTCCCTCGCTCACCAACCCTTGGAGGACGCTGGACAATCGCCCAATTTGCTTTGCCTGTAGGGCTCCTGGACACGTGGCACGCTATTGCCGCCGCGCCACGGTGACAGGACGCAACCCTGCCGCAGCTTCTTCCTACGCCCATTCCCCACTCATGCAGGAGTATTCGCCGATGACGTCTATGCCGCCCGATAGTCGTGACTTCGGAAGCCGTCGGTCTTCATCTCCGCGACGCCGCTCACTATCTCCCATGCGTCGTCGTCCTGTTCCAACGGAAGCGGAAAACTAGGCGCCGCAGTTCCGGAGGCAAGAACTGCGCCGTCGTCGATCTGCCCAAGGCCCCCTCCCTCTCCCGCAAACGTCATTCATATTACCATAGATGGCGCTGAAGTCCTAGCCCTTGTCGATACTGGAGCCGCCGTTTCTGTCATGGACGCCAAACTTTGCCGCCGCTTGAAGAAGGTTAGGACGCCGCATCTTGGATTCTCATTACGGACTGCTACGGCTCATCCCATTGATCCAACTGGCGTGTGCACTGCCCGTGTCGTTATTCGGGACGTCATGTATGCTGTTCAGTTCGTTGTCCTGCCTTCCTGTTCCCACGATGTCATACTGGGGTGGGACTTCCTTTCTGAACATAGAGCTGTCATCGACTGTGGCCGTGCCGAAGTAGAGCTCTTCCCGTTCATGGATCATACCACCGGTGAACCGCCCGCTTCTTCTGCCATCAAACTGGTCCTCACGGAAGAAGTTAGCATTCCTCCTCATTCTGCCGTGCTAGCTTCTTTATCCTGCCCACTTCTGTTCAATGCGACAGTACTCTTTACGCCTTCTGACCTGTTTCACCAGCGACGTTGTCTTCGGCTTCCTTTCTCCCTGCTTCCCATTCGTAACTGCCAAACTACACTTCTCCTTTCCAACTACGGGTCGTGTCCGTGCACCTTGCAACGCGGAGAGTGCGTCGGCTATGTCGAGACCGTTCATTCTGTTGTCGCTGTGGCTGTGCCCGACGATTCAACCCCGCTTGAAATCAGTGGGCTGTGTGCTCCTTCAGGAGCAAAATCCTCCCCGTCTGCAGACGTCTTCCTTCGCGCCATTGATGCCGACCTTTCACCGTCCCAACGAGACCAGCTTCTCGCACTGCTGAACCGATTTCGGACGTCTTTTGATTCTGTCCAGACTGGTCTGGGACGTACCACCACAGTCGAACACACCATCGATACCGGTGGTCACGCACCCTTACGGCAACGTCCCTACCGTGTCTCCCCCACTGAACGCCGTGTAATCGATGAACAAGTCGAGGACATGCTCCAACGCGGTGTGATTCGACCCTCCACCAGTTTATGGGCATCGCCGGTAGTACTTGTCAAGAAGAAGGACGGCTCTATTCGGTTTTGCGTCGATTACCGCCGGCTCAACAAGATAACTTGCAAAGACGTATATCCGTTGCCGGGAATTGATGACGCCCTTGATTGTCTACAAGGCGCAGAGTTTTTCTCCTCCACTGATTTACGCTCGGGTTATTGGCAGGTTCCCATGGCAGAGGCTGATCGTGCAAAAACGGCCTTTATTACTCCTGACTGCCTGTACGGGTTTAACGTTATGCCGTTTGGCCTCTGCAATGCGCCTGCAACCTTCGAGCGGATGATGGATAATATTCTCCGTGGACTCAAATGGCAGACGTGCCTTTGTTACCTCGATGATATTGTGATCTTCTCTCCCGATTTTTCGACGCATCTGATTCGACTTGAGCAGATTTTGACGTGCTTGACGACCGCAGGCCTTCAGCTCAACCTGAAGAAGTGCCGTTTTGCTGCCCGAGAGCTTACTATCCTTGGCCACGTTGTCTCTAAAGCTGGTGTCCTGCCTCATCCTGCCAAGTTACGTGCTGTGGCGGAATTTCCCAAGCCGACAACTGTGAAGGCCCTCCGCAGCTTCATTGGGCTGTGTTCATACTTTCGCCGATTCGTTCGCAACTTTGCATCTCTCGTCGCGCCTTTGACAAAGCTCCTCAGCAAAGAAGGCGGCATCTGTGAGTGGTCCACGGCCTGCGACGACGCATTTACTAAACTGCGCCATCTCCTCACATCTCCGCCAATCCTGCGCCATTTCGATCCTGAGGCCCCTACCGAAATTCACACGGACGCGAGCGGAGTTGGTTTGGGGGCAGTTCTCGCTCAGCGCAAGGCAGGATATGACGAGTATGTCGTTGCTTATGCAAGTCGCACGCTAACAAAGGCCGAGACAAATTATTCTGTGACCGAGAGAGAATGCCTGGCCGTTATTTGGGCACTTGCGAAGTTCCGCCCGTACCTCTACGGGCGTCCTGTCCATGTTGTCACAGATCACCACGCGCTTTGTTGGTTGTCCTCGCTCAAAGATCCTTCTGGGCGGCTAGCGCGCTGGGCTTTGCGGTTACAGGAGTATGACATTCGCGTCACGTATCGCTCAGGCCGGCGGCACAATGATGCTGATGCCCTTTCGCGCTCCCCGCTGCCTCATGACAGCGACCGGGTCTCGAGCTCCGACTGCTACGTGTCGCCATTGGAGATCCACTCTATGTCGTCCGAGCAAAAGAAAGACCCTTGGATTTCCTCCATGTTGGACTTTCTGTCTGGCTCATCAACGAACGCTGCATCTCGGACACTACGCCGGCAAGCGTCGCACTTTGCCCTTCGCGACGGACTGCTTTTCCGTCGCAACTACCAACCCGAAGGTCGCAAGTGGCTCTTAGTAATTCCGCGCCACCTACGCTCTGAAATGTGTGCCTATTTTCACGAAGAGCCACATTGCGCCCATGCTGGTGTCCCCAAAACATACCAGCGTTTGCGCTTGCGGTACTACTGGCGAGGCATGTACCGCTTCGTTCGTCAATACGTCCGTTCGTGTGTTCGATGCCAACGCCGAAAATATCCTCCCCGCCAAGGAACTGGGCCTTTGCAGCCCTTACCGTGTCCAGCAAGACCATTCGACCGTGTAGGAATCGACCTTTATGGACCTCTTCCTTGCACTGCAGATGGCAACCGATGGGTCGTTGTTGCTGTCGACTACTTGACCCGGTACGCCGAGACTGCCGCCCTGCCTGCTGCTACCGCACGCGAAGTAGCCTCTTTCCTACTTCGGCACTTCATTTTACGGCATGGGGTGCCGCGTGAACTCCTCAGTGATCGAGGAAGGGTTTTTCTGTCTGAAGTTATAGAGGCCCTTCTTAAGTCCTGCCGCACGATCCATCGCACCACCACGGCGTATCACCCTCAGACCAATGGACTGACCGAACGTTTCAACCGCACTCTGAGTGACATGCTTGCTATGTACGTCGTGGCGGACCATTCCGACTGGGACGCAGTACTACCATTCGTGACCTACGCATACAACACCGCCACGCAGGCCACGACCGGCTTCTCTCCGTTTTTTCTTTTGTATGGCCGTGAGCCTTCATGCACACTGGACACCATACTTCACTATCGGCCCGATGAGTCAGAGTGCACACCAATCTCCGACGTTGCCAAGCAGGCCGAAGAGTGTCGTCAGTTGGCCCGATCGTTAACTACGGAAGACCAGCAGCGTCAGAAGTCGCACCACGACGAAACGACTCCCGCTCCTACCTACTCACCAGGGTCGCTTGTCTGGCTGTGGGTTCCAGTGTCTACGCCAGGCTTGAGCAGTAAACTGCTTTCGCGCTACCAGGGTCCCTACCGCATCGTCAAGCGGACGTCTCCAGTAAATTATGTGGTCGAGCCTCTCACTCCGTCGCCCGATCAGCGTTGCCGCGGCAAAGATATAGTCCATGTTCAGCGCCTCAAGCCTTATATTGACCCCGTCGTAGTTTCATCTCCCTGAGTCGCCAGGATGGCTCTTTCGTTCCCGGGGGCAATTGTAAGGAAGACCATCGCCAACACCATACTCGTTTAAATAATGTAGGAGCGTGGACAGCACTGGTCATTCGCAATACGTGGGTATGTGACACAGAAGCCACACATGGAAGAGGCACCAACTCGTGGATGTCCCATCGCCATCGCTGGGACGAAGAAGAAGTCTCGTCTCGTTGGCTCTCCGTCTCGACTTACTGGTCAGCGCGACTTGGTGCTTCGGTGCTACCGCTGCTGCTGGTGCGGCTGAAGAATAAAGCCTGAAAACCCTCTTATAATAGCCTCATTGGTGGTCCAGACTTAGTGCTATATATCCGATAGCTATACGCGGCATCAAGGGTGTCTAGGTCGTTCCACGTCCCCGCCTGAGGCGTTAAAAATAATCCCCTGGCACGCATCCAACAACTCTGCCAAGTACTGGCACCATTGATGAGTGTGTTCCATCAGCCACTTCCAACGCTTTGTACTGAACTGCACTCTTTGGCGAACCTTCAGTCTGCAAGTCCGAGTACTTTGTATTGACCCACGCTATGGTCAATGGGTTAGGATTCTGCATTTACTTAAGCTTATCGCCTCTGTGCTTTTTGAGTGTATTTACTGATGTAATCGTTCTTTCTTTGTATGGATGTGATTTTTAATAGTTACTTTGCACAGCTTTATGTTTATAAGTTTAGGGTCAATGTGCAAGCCCTTTAATAAATTCCGTGTCTGCTTCCAATGTGAAGCTTCTCAACTCAGTCTTTAGTTTATTCACATTTTTTCGATAGTGCTAGCTCTATTGTGCTGAACTTTTAGTCCCGTGCATGAGTTATTTTTGTCTTGTGCTTGTTGCTGCCACACCTTCTGATTGCAGTATTCTGTTTTTTTTTCCTTTAATAAAATTACCCTTTCGCTTTCTTGTGGCCTGAAAATAATGCCCCATTACTAATTCGACCTATTTGTTCCTGGACATGCAATAAAAGATTGATTGATTGATTGATTGATTGATTGATTGATTGATTGATTGATTGATTGATTGATTGATTGATTGATTGATTGATTGATTGATTGATTGGTACTGTCATAATTTGTATAAACCGTTGCTTAATTAGTTCCTATTTATTTGTTTTGCTTCAAGCTATTGTACATGAGCCAAGCAACTTCGAAGGCGATGCCACCAACAAGAGTACTTACCGATAAGGCGAGTGCCTTTAAAAGTTTGTTGATCCATCTGCAGGGACATTGCGAGCAAAAGTGGAGGCTGTATGACCCTCAGACTGCACAGACGGCACTGGCTGAAACAAGTGTGGTCACCTACACACAACAGAAAAGCGTATCGAAAGACACAGACATGGCTTGATATAGGCGTAGCCGCTCGCGACAACGTTCCAGGGGGATTGAGGGTGTGTCCGTGTGGTCGTGTGCCGAGTAAGTTCAGGAGGTGAAAGTCATTTCCAGAGGAAAGGGCCCAACCTGTTTTGAGCCTTACACCTGAAAGTGACCCGCTCTTGAAACGGGTGCTCTTGAAACGGGTAGACAATTTATCAACGACCAACCGATCAACGTAAACGAGGTCACTTGCTCACGGCTCTATTTATTAGGGATTGCAGATTTACTCGGGTTGTAAAGTGCACCGCCCCGTCTCTTCCACCTTCGCGAAAGGGCATTATTTTGCTACGCAGTTCCGCCTTTAAGTCATGGCCGTATTTCTCGTACGTGCGCACGAAACCTTTACTTCGGCATTAGATATTATTACAGCTTTCCTTCCTAAAGAAGTAATTCTATTTGGAGGTGTAAAATTATGCATGTACATGTTTATATACGTATATCCGTATTAATATACATTTAAATATACATACATAAACCCATCCATCTATGCATCCGTCCATCCATCCATCCATCCATCCATCCATCCATCCATCCATCCATCCATCCATCCATCCATCCATCCATCCATCCATCCATCCATCCATCCATCCATCCATCCATCCATCCACAGATAAATACATACGTACATACATATATACTATACCTACATGCATGCATACATGCATGCATACATACACACATACATACATACATACATACATACATACATACATACATACATACATACATACATACATACATACATACATACATACATAAATACATACATACATGCATACTACAGTGAAACGACGAAAAGTTCGTCACTATGGTGGTTGCATTTGTTTGTTCATAATGCAGTGCAGAGGAAGTTATTCTATTAAGGACAGACTGTAGCCATAAGCCCTGGCTCGCATTTGCGTGCTTGTACGCCGAACGAAGGAGGAAAACAACAGAATTCAGAATGGAGGAAAACAACAGAATTGATCGCTTTACAAAAGCTTTTTTCTTTTCGCAGATGGTTTGAGGCATCAATTAGCAGAACTGAGTCCAATATTAACCCAAGTTTCCCGAGTTTGTCGTTTTGTAGGACATGCTTTATTCTAAGGCGCCACTAGAAAAAATATCAGCAACGTTCAAGCTTGAACTGAGCTCACTGAAGCTCCACTCACACAGTGAAGTGCCCCAAAAGCGGAGGGAATAACCGAATATGCGGGAAAATTTTTCAGGACGTGTGCTGTCTATTGTTCGCCAACAATGCCGTCGGCTTTTATTGCGGCGTTTTATAGACTCAAGGGGGCGGTTTTACCAAACAGCTTGCGCGTCCTGCTACTAGGCGCTCGTGGGTGAACAATTGGCTTATTTGAATGTATGAAAGCCTTGAATAGCGGCACGCCAGATAGCACTTTTTGTTATAAAAGAACCCCTGCACACGTGCAAGGGATTTCAATAGTGGTCGTCTGCACGCCCATGGCAGTGGCGATCTGGTGTACGTGACATGAAAACACAAACTAAGAATTCACATTTGATATCTTGCTTATAAAGTAGCCGAACCCACGAAACGTGAAAATAGGCCGTCCAAGTGAACGAACCCTGACGCCAACAAATAAATCAAAAATAAGTCGGCGTTTGTGGCGCGTGGTTCGCGCATTTTATTCATGCTTCATAAATCCCCGGCATGGCCATTCTCCATGTTTGCGTATTTGAGTGGAGAGATAGGACGGAAGACAGGCCTCCAGACCTATATCAGCAAAAAATTGATATCCAAATTTTGGAAAAGAGACCGTGGCCGATTGGTTGCGGGGCCCTCTACGGCATCACTGGGGCCCAGTCTGCGGATCAGGAGGATTTGGAACTTGTCAAAATCGTTTCTTCATTTCTAGTCGATGCGAAAGGTGCGCACGCAACCAGAAATCCCTCACGCCCGCACAAAAAACAATGAAAATCGGTTATTTAGTGTTAAATGCAATGCATGTGTGATAAAATTCCTTGCATCACATAACTCTGCTTACGTACATGTGGAGGCGAAAGCTTGGAGATACTATATTAACGTTGCTTGTACATCGCATTTGTGTCGCTTTCTTCGCTTTTGTTTCTTACTAAATGTTTTTATACCGTTTCTAGCCGAAAAGGGTGTAATATAAGTGAAAAAGGGCGTTGGGACGCCATTATACCTTTTTCTTTAATCTCAACACCCTTACTCGTAGGTCAGCACCATTTTTGTGTAGAAAAAAAAGGTGTTGGCCAGCTTCAAAACACTTGTTTTTTAGTAGGGTGTTGAAAGGGTGGAGAAAAGGTGTTCAGCTGTTCATTGATTAAGGTCCTGCATACATGTACAATTGCATTGCGAAGTACGAGATGTCCCCTCATACCCTCCTCCCCACCTCGTAAAAATGCTCAAAAGCAAAAAAAAAATTGTTCGTCTCCTATGATCCTTCGTTTTCATATACGGTGCACTGCATTGCCCAAGTTTAGCTTTGCACGTGAAACGTCAATTTAAACTTCTAAAATTAGAAAGACTCACCTTAAACTTTTTGCACCCTTATAGCATTAAAAATGTGCAGTATGAGCGCAATAAGGGTGTTGGGAGGTCATTACGTCCGTTTTCCTAGGTTGCCACAACCTAATTTGCAGCTTTACGCTCTGTCTTGTGGCGAAAATGGTGTTAATCAACTTCAACACCTTTGTTTTTCTGTAGGGTGTTGAAATTGTCTGAAATAAGTGTGCAGTTGCAAAGCAAAAAAGAAAAAAAAGAAACGGAGCTGGAGGTCTACGTAGCTTTTTCCGGTGTTGCTAACTTTTGCTAGGTTTCGCTAGGCTTTTTTAAGTTTTGTTAGGTTTTGCGATGTCCTTACTAGGCTATAGGTTATGCGAACATTCCCTAGGTTTTGCTAGGCTTTTTTAAGCTTTGTTTGGTTTGGGATGTCCTTGCTAGGCTATAGGTTATTTCCTGAGGCTTGACGCCAAGTTTAGACATATTTTACAAGGCTCTTTCAGTGTGCCCCATACTGTCAGCGGGTGAAAGTGGGAAGCAAGCTGCAGGTCGAAACCCAGCTCCGCTGTTTCTCCAGCCTTGCACCACTAGTGCAAGCTGTGGCAACTTTTTGCATTTTGGTGTCCCAAAAAGACCAGTACCTTTAAAACGATATAGTGATAGGTGCGCCTACTTATGCGTCCTTTGTGCTCACACTCCAACCAGCTAGAAATCCGGCTTCGCTGTTGCAATGGTAGTGCACCCTTTACAGGAGGCGAAGTTCTTTTTCTTGGTTTTTTTTCTGCTAACGCCACAGAACCAGCTCAAGCTTAAACAGCTCCGTTGGTAATGAATTATGCTAATGTATACTGCTTCAGACGTGAGGTACAATACCCCCACCCCCTTGCTTGTAGACAATTCTCATTCCGCCTGTGTAAACGTGTATAAAATACCTCCAAATTAGGTGGTCTTTTACACCCTTTGTCATAGTTGGCGGTCTTTGAAACCCTTTGAAATCCTCATTTTGAGCTGTAAACCCTGGTGGGAAAAAGGGTGTCGATGTAATGAACACCCTTTTTGATGAGTGTTGAAATAATGTCGAATATTTGTCTGGTATTTAATAAAATTCTATGACTCATTGAACATAATAGCCACCCCACGATTTCAAAGTTTCTGCAAATCCGCGTGCTGACTTGTATATGCTCACACTAAAATGCACGATTCCAAAATAAGCGCTAAAATATCTGATTTTTGCGCGACAAGCCCACGTACTCAATAATAGGACTTTACTGGGCTGGCTATAAAACCAACAAGAACAGACGTATTTTCAAGTAAGTATGTACAGACCCTGGGTTCGTACCCCGGCACCTCCACTTTTTTTTGCAAGTTACTCAGTTGTTAGAAAAACTAGAAAAAAACTTGCTGTGTTCATGCATCCCGTTGGCTTTCTTCATGTGTTGTCAAAGTGCGACTTGTGCCTGTTGAATGTGCATGCATGTCATGCTGTGCGCTCAGCTGATCCGCATTGCCACACGAAGCTGCGCTGCGCACACCCTTTTATAGACTGTGAAGCACCCTTACACCCTTTCGAACACCCTTTTTTTCATCCTCACACCCTTTTTAGCCAAAACAACTTTTAAAGATTTGCGCCATGGGACGAGATTTTTACACCCTTTTCGGACACAAAGGGTGTAAAAACGTTTAGCGTGTAGGCTTTCGGTGCTAATTACCTCGACAGGATTATTTTCTGCTACACCGTGTTGGCGTCTTTTTCTTCGCTTTTGTTTCTTCGTCTTACGGTGCGCTCATGACTTCAGCAAGCAGACGGACAAACACCGCATAATCGCAAGAATCTGGTTTCTCCGTGGATGGTGTGCAACTATCCTACTCACGTGCCATTACGTTCACGTCTCAGGTGGCACGGCGACATGCCCCGCTACCGTCTGACTGCTGTCGCTACAACTCGCTACTACACCCCTGATGTAAATTTTGGCACAGGGTCATTCTATTAACATAACGGTGTTGGCGACGAACATCGGGACAGCTTGGAGAGTTTTCTCATACCGCTTCCGTGCTGGCATGGGCATTTGTCCCGAAGATGTGAATCGCTACATTTGGAATATTTGGGCGATCACGAAAGCTCGGAATGTGTAAATATGGTCCTTCGTTGTTTTACTGTGTCATGCGATAACTTGACTTTGGGAAAAGTCCCGTACTTTGTGTGGCCAAAATTATTTTTTTCATTGCGTTTCATTCGCTCATCAGTGTACACGCACTCTCATTACATTGCCGGCAACTGATTACCGGACAAGTTGAGCCGTCACTGCCTCGCCGTCGGTGTGGGCAAAGCTTGCGCTCCACCGCCGACATTAAAAGAACTTTATAGCTCTTGGGACCTTGCGGCGGTCTTCGGTGATCAATATAATCCGCCTTGATATTTTGTCTTTTATAAACGTCGTTGCACAAACCTGAAGCACGCGATAGAGTTTTTGAGTAGTGAAATGAATGAATGAATGAATGAATGAATGAACCTACAACCGGGTTAGGTACCCTCAGCTCACGGCACTTCTAAGTAACTTCCCTAATTCGGCAAGGTGGCGTTCTAGGGCTGGTAATTGGAGTGGCGCGCTCTCCTTTCGCGGAATGTTTCATCAAGTGAAGATGTGGTGGAGCACGCTGGGGCAGTGAAGCTTGGCCAACGTTGTAGGGGGCCACTCTCAGCGGGGTGAACAGGGTACCATTTGCGCTTGCCTAAAAGTACTTATTCGTGTTTCCATTTTTGTGGATGGGGACGTATGCTTCTGTTGGGGTCATCGAAGGCGCCTTGGGAGTATTGGGTGTCGCGGTGTAGGTTCCTGGTGTTAACTGCGGTGGCATGGAGCCAGGAAAGTGGTGTCACGGGTGAGATGATTGACCCTTTCATTACCCGGCTCCCCGAAGTGACCACTTTGCATCTCCTTTGATGTGTTGAAAAAGGCTGTGTGCGATAAGTGGGACGTGATTGTGAAGTACTTTTGTAGTACGGGTACTTTTGTGATGAGGACATGGTCTTTGCGGGAAATGGCTAGGTTCAGCTTAGCAGTATGATGCGCCGAATTCTTAGATATTAATACGCTGCCTCGTTGAGTATCCCGAAATCGAATGAGTAGCTTATGGCGATGAGCCATGATGGTTATTATTATTATTATTATTACAATCGGTACTCGAATTACCTTGATATATTTAATGATTGCCCTACTCTGTTTCGCAAACATGTCTGTGAGTTTGTATTGGCGTAACTGCCAACTTTTCTTATTCTGCATTTGTCTTTTATCCTTGAGTTCATGCACTTAAATGACTTTCATTCCGTAACTTCAACATAAGCTATCCTTTCGTTTTTTTTGTATTTTGTATTTTATTTTGTATTTGAGAGATGTGTACAGTATGTTTCGTGTGTTTCTGTTTCCGTGCGCCAGCACAAAGGCCCCCCCAGCTGTTCCTGGGCACGCAAATAAATGATTGATTGATTGATTGATTGATTGATTGATTGATTGATTGATTGATTGATTGATTGATTATTATTATTATGAGCCATGATGAGCCATGATAATCCCGCAGGTAACAGTGTAGAATTGGGGGGGGGGGCTTCATTGTGCGGATTGAACATGTAAGACAAATTTGGTAGCCCGTATTTTACATGAGAGTGTTGAGGCTCTCGTGGTCCTGCACGAAAGTGTTGTGTGGCAGTGTGCATATAATTTGGGAGGGGATAAAAACATCTTGTAACCTAAGGTGATCTGCTTCTTCGAGGTTTGCAATTCGTCTGCGAACCTCGAATTTTGATTTGCAATTCGTCTGCAGACGTTTAGCGACTCATCACATTGTTTATGATATGCGCTACCACCTCATCGGCTTTTCATTGCTTTGGATGTGGAGTCCTAGTATTTTGATCTCCCATTGTGTGCGCTAATTAATTAATTATTTAATAATTCGAGTGATGTCCGCCGAGGGTGGTGACCTGGAAGTAATTGGGATTTCTCAGGACGAGAAGAATGGTGTCTAGGCGCATGCGTGAACATAGTTTGAACAATTTTGCTGTGTACCTAAACGCCATCTCACAAGCAGGGTGAAAGCTACGATGGATGCGGCACTGGTATCCGCGCGCGGCGCCACATAGTGCTCTCATTTCACGTTCGGTTACTCGATTCCACCGCCAAAACAGGCTTTGTTGTGCATATTGAGGAACTTTGGGCCTAAAGCCAGCCTTTGTGACAGTTGTTGCAGGCCCATCGGCTTGAGTAATGCAATAATTTTTTTTTTTACTTTCCGCCATGTAAAGAAATGCCGCGATAGGCCACCCCCTAGCGGCTAGAAGATGTTTTTTTTAACGAAACATTAAAGGGCAGCTTTCCTGCCATCAGGAATAACTAATTACATGCCATGTTCGCTTTTGCTTAGTAATACAAGCTAATTGTAATCGTAAAAAAAAAATTTGCGGATAGATGTTGTATTTTGCTCATCGAGATCATTGTGTTTTCTAATGCGAAGTTCTACATCGCCGAAGCAAAGGCCTGCATTCATTAGGAACTATTTTTACGCTCTGATTTTACTAGCGCTCAAGGAAATTGCCCGAAATGCTGTAGCGGTTTTTACAGTCCCCATGACCTTTTAGTAGCACTCCCGGCCGTTACATGATCTGCACACTTCCGAAGAACCGTTTTGTGACCCCGTGTGAAAAGAAACAAACCGACCCTAATAAAGTGTGGCTCTAGAAGCCTTTAAGGCGCCTAACAGCATGACTGTGACGGACATAAACCGCTCTCGCAGCTTGTAGGAATTAGGTGGACCGACTATAACCATGCTATGTCCAACTGAATAGAAGAGAACGAATCAGCCTCCGCGACCCATTGAGGCTACTCCTGATGCAACTTAGAGGACGTTACTATGGATGGACAACTTGACTCATTAGTATATAATCTTCGCACAACGCCAAAGGAATTCTTATGATGTGTTTGGATGGCAAATGTTAGGACTGCATAATACGATACCCCATTATTATCTGAACGTTCTTTTTTTGCCATTTTGTGAAAAGAAAACTATTTTCATTCAAGCTGCGCACGCGGATCCTTGAGATAACATGATTTCAGAATTTCTGCATAACGAAAATAACAGCTCAATTGCCAGTCTAAAGGATGCGTTTCTTTCTCAGGGATATGTTTCTGGACATTTGTAGGGAGACGAGTTGGAACTCAAAAAGAAAAAAAAAAACACAAGGCTAGCGCATACTCACAATGGCTTGTTGGAAGACTCAGTACACCAATAATACAAACGAGTTGTATACGACGAGCAAAAGCTTGCATCAGACTGGCCCCCTTTGTGCACCATAAAGGCCTGAAGAGAATACGCTAAAATTAAGCCTGGTAACTCAGCACACCTGCCCTTACACCTTATGCGGGTAGATTTAGGGAACCGCAATTTCAAGAGGGAAGGGGAATTTTCGTACGGCCAGAGAATTTTCCAGGCTTTTGAAGAATCACTAGAGCGCTGGCTTCGAAAATTACACATCAAGCTAGAGCTATTTTGTTCCGCGCACTTCCATCAACTTTGTGAGGCGTGAAGCAAAGTCAAAAATATTTTCAGCAAAAAAAAAAAAAAAAATGTGGAAAATTGGTTGGTTGGTTGGTACCTTTGTTTGGTACCCAATTGGTTGGTTGGTACCCTTGAATTATGGGGCATAGCCATGCGGGGGATTGGCCAAGAAACGATTCGTCTGTGGCCCGGCTGATTTTAAAGGGAAAAAAATATAAAGAAGGAGAAAACGATTGTGACAAAAAAGAGGAATGTTTGGATATAAACAGAATAATAAGGGGAAAAAATCATGAATGGAGAAATAGCTGTCTGGCAGAGTATCCGGCCTGTCGCCGCAACAAACGAGTGAAAGGCCAGCGCAACATCTGTGACAAACTCCTAGGACAGAAACACCCAGGGAAAGAACAGCGGTGGAAGATATCGGGATTTTAAAAGCGTATTCAAGGTGCGCGCGTCGCATCGAGGAAAAGCTGCGGCAATTCTAAAGAATGTATTCCATAGTTTACGAAGCATACTGGGGAGATAAAGCCTGACCAGATTTGTGTAGATAAAAATTTAAAGGGGGAATTCTGCATAGAAATTTTGGTATTGCCACCTCGCATTTATGAGATTCGCAAAATTTAGGCTGAGGCCTCTGTCATGCCACGTTCGCCTTTAGTCTCAGCCTCCCCTTGGTTTTTGCCAAGAAATAAAAAAATCAAATCAAATATACTCGGAGCAGGAACGAAGGAGATCGTGCCGATTAATTTGCAAAATTTGATGGAGCCTGAACCTCGCCCCCTACATAAAACTGCCACTTGGACAATTCACGATGACAGGACCGACCACCAAGAGCCAAATTGTCTAATTGGTCTGGCAGCTCATTGAAGATAATCTCTGCGTGGCCAGGGACCAACACTAACCGGATCTCGGGATGCAGGTGAGAAACGGATCACTTGAGATTGGAAGAATCTTGGCATTTGTTAAGGCGGTGCACGCGGAGAGAGAATTTGAAAGTATAAGGACGCCCGCAAATTTTTGCTGTAGTTTATCAAGGGACAAAATTATCGCCAAGAATCTGGCAGCCTGATTGAGAAGAGCCGATGGAGAGACAGAATATAATCCTACCGCAGCTTTTTTATCACTTCGCGAGGCATCTGTGGCAATGAGGACATGAGTATGTAGAGTAGACAAGTAAACTGTTGGGTGATGAACCCATCAATAATTTCGCATTCGAAGAAAAATGTTGTCGAGACTTATTTCAACAGGAGACAAGGTATCAGGATAAGGGCGGAGTAGGAAGAGATCCGCATTAAGAAGCTGCAGTCACACGTGTGAGCAATTTAATTGAGTACGCTCAAATCGGTACCAAGTAATTTCTCGAAAAAGGTCAGGCGTCACGAGTAAAATGGTTCCAGCCTCGTACAATGGAGGTTTAAACAGTTTTAGACATGTTAATAGAGTCAGCAATTCGGGAAGCGGCCGGCAGTCACCATTTCAACCTCATCTTCTACTAGTCCACAGCGCGCTTGGCCATTCCCTTTCTGTTATAGAACCGGGACAGCATCCCTCGTAGAAGAAATTGCTCTGTAACAGCGAGTTTTGGTGCAGACACAAGACGTTGCTTGATCTATATTTTTTCACAATTTACTGCGTGTTTCGGTTTTCCCTTGCGTTTTTTTCTTAGTCGTGGAAGGGCGATGTCTTAGACGTCAGTTACGTCAGTTCATTTCTTGTTTCCTATTTTATTTTCACTGTTGGTTTTTTGCTCACTCCCATAGACTACTTGTTTCTAAATCCACACTTCTAATTGCGCGTTTTTTTTATTGCAGACACGGGGCCTTACAATGTTACTGCTCTGGGAGCACCGAGAAAAGAAGGTTCACGCGATAAAAGGAAAACAAAGCAATATATAGGGACCCCGTACCGCCCCTGCATGAGGCTAAGTGGGTAATAGGGCAATAGGCTGTGATGGGCTCCAAGCTTTAAGTAAGTAAGTGCGCTCGACAGAGCACGAAGCGAAGTTTTTGGCTCCGCACACCGTTCACATAGCGCGCTGCACCGGCCGGCGCAACGTGGATGCTGCCACCTATGCAGCGTGGCTCGTATTGCATCTTTTTCGTTTCAGCCAATCGCCGCGAGATGCCTCTACCACACAGGCGTCGGACTCTCCCGCGAAAGGCCAAAATCGTGAGAGTGACGGGACATACATAATATATCGACGCTCGGAAGAATTTGAGAGGAGTGTAGCTATCCCTGTCAAACCCCTCCTACAACAACCTACAACGATTGCTTCTTTTGTCGTCGTCTTCCATTTAATATCCCGGCAAGAATCATTCACTTCGTCCTAGCGAACCGTCTCTTTTAAGCATACTTCTCTACATCTAGAGGTAGACACTCCGTGGTCTGTCGTCGTTTGATGTCGTATGCGCTTGCGTGGGCGTGTGATGGTGCCGAGAAATGTTTTTCGTATTGTTTTGATTCACTTCACAATAAAGGAGTTATTAATAAGTGTTTTATTTTTCGGTTGCCTCCTTCCTTCACTGCTTTCTTTTACAGGGAAGCTTGACACGGCTAAGGTACCCTGCATTTTTTCCAGTGTGCCAGCAAAAACGCTCTGCGGCAAGTCATATTTTACGGCGAAATCAAGAGAAAAATGGCAGAACGTTCTGTTTCAACAAAACTTCCCAAGAAACGATCGTATAACAATTGGCTGCCAACAAAGCTCTATCATTACTACAATTTTGATTGATGAAACACATTAAAATAGCGAGTAAAATACGAGACCAGAGAAGAGAACATACCTGACGAGCGATGGATATCAAATGGTATTTTTCCCTCACACCCACAAAAAATAAGAAACAGCGCAGTCACAAGTGCGGGGAAATAATCAGGGTAAATTTGCACCAGTGTTTTCTTTTTTTAAATCTTACTGCGTGTGAGTGAAAAATACCAGTTGATATCCAGCTTTCGTTCGGTGTGTTCTCTTCCGTTGGTCCCGCATTTTGCAGGACATTTTAAAGCGGCCATGAAAACAAAATGCAAGTCTGTTTCATAAAAAGACCGCTTTGTTGATTAAAACAACCATTTCTTATTTTCTTTTTTTTGGGGGGGGGGGGGGGGGGGGGGGGATTGCGAGGGAGGTCGGGTGTGTGAGAGCATTCCCAGATTATGTGATAAAGAGTACCCCTTTCGGGGCAAAACTTGCACTGTGGTGAGTGAGAGGTGGGGAAGATCAAATGCCAAAGTGTATTGTGAGGGAAGGTCCGGGTTTGAAGTTGACGGAGAGTGATTTCATCGGCTTTTGTTAGAGACGGGTGAGGTGGAGGGAAGGTGCGACGAGAGAGTTTGTAGTGTGTGAGTATGTCATTGCAGGTGAGTAGGGGGTGGGCATCCAGGGTGGTAGGAGGGGGGTCGGGGGCAATGGCCCGGTGTACCACTTCTCGGGACGCGGCGTGCGCCGCTTCATTGCCGGCCAACCCACAATGGCCAGGGGTCCATAAAATGTGGCACTCCTCGGGGAGGTAAGTAGAGTGTTCAATGATGCGTAGGGCAGTGCGTGGAAGTAGACCTTTTTGAAGATGTCGACAGGCTTCCTGCGAGTCTGTGATTACTGTCGCGTAGTCGCGACGAGTGGAGGTAAGGCAAAGCACAATGGCTATCTCTTCAGCTTCAGTTTGTGTTGAGGCTCGCGTAGAGGCAGTGGCGACGGTACGTTTTTGGTTATCTACAGTTGCGACGGCGTAAGTCGATCAGTTGGGGTATGGGGATGCATTAACGTAAAGCGTGTCCGGAAGATTCTGGCAGTGAGTGCGGATGTAGTTGGTTCGCGCGGTGCGACGACCGTCATGGAGACCTGGGTGCATGTTTCGGGGTAGCGGGGCGACTTTAATGCGAGCGCGCAGAAACGGAGGGAGGCGTGCCAGGCGGTGAGGCTGAGTCGGGGTCGGATAGCCCAGGCGAGCTAAAGTACTACAGCCAGTGGTCATAAGCTTGAGGCGTTGAAATTGCGAAGTTCGTTGAGCTTCACACAGCTCTGTCCAAGTGTTTCGCATTCCCAAGCGCAAGAACAACTCAGTAGAGGTGTGAGTGGGGGGGCCGAGTGCAGTTTTGTACGCTTATGTTCTGCTGGTTTGAGGGGCAGGTAAGGAGCTCCGTATGTGAG
>NW_027526335.1:83926310-83982200 GCF_048455015.1 Haemaphysalis longicornis
TATGTGAGGCGACTGATGAGGAAAGCTTGAACCAGACGGGCAGTTTCAGCTTCTTTGAGGCGAGTACGTTGGTCCAGTGGTGACCGGGCCGCGAAAAATGTAAAAAGGTGTTTTAAAACTTGTGGAATTAAACGCCATATACTCGCTTTTATTTCTTATTGGGACTCATTTTCGTTTATTTCTAGTTATGATCTAGGCTTTCCTTGGTTTTTAAGAGCCTGGTGTTAATCTTTCGCCCCTTTTCAAAGGTGACACAATGTTAGGTGCCGGCATCATTTGTGGTCGCCGGAGAGGTGTTTTGGGGAAGGGAGGGGGGTGGGGGGCGGGGTGCGTAAGTTGCGACTACATAGGGCACGTAGCGCGAACGTCACTGCGAAAGCGCGGTGCCAGCTTAAATCGCGTATCTTTTTTGTTTTTAGATGCAACGCACCTCATGGTTGGGGCTATGTCCCTCCCTCCGCCGTGCGGGAACCACACCCCCCCTACCCCACTGCGCATGCTCGGCTTGCTGAATGCCCGGTGGTGTCTTACCTTTAAGGGCTCCTGGAGCTTCAGTGTTGCCGGTGTCTTCCTGGGCCGGCACGAGACGAGCACGCTCCCCCTTTAAAGGGCCCCTGAGATGGGGGTTTTTGGGGGGTCGATGGTATCGGAGCGCAACGGCTATTTCTTGAACTAATCGTGACGTGTTTGTGCGCTCTTGATTTAATCAATTTTTTACGAGCGTAAAAACATCAGAAAGCTACAAAAAACATCTTTTGTGTGTGTGTGCTTTTACACAGCCGCACATATTTGTTTTATACCGGAGTGTAAAGCACTTACACACCGGGCCAAACCGGGCTTGACGCTCCTCCGTTCTCGGCGGAAGGATACAGTGAGCGCAGGAGCAACGACGCTTGCAGCCAGCGTGATCGCTCAGCGCTCCGTGTCTGTTGTTAGAGTATCATCAGTTTTCTTTGCATTTGCTTTCTTGGACGCTGTACCCGAAAGGATTCTTTGCACCATCTGTGTTTCGAGCGTAGCCTCGACGTTGTTTCAGAGGTGGTAACGAACGGCGCGCCAAGGGAGCGCCGCGCCGACGACGAAGGCGGAGCTCCGCACGCAGCGCTTGGACGACGCCGGGCACTGCTCGTGATCACGAGGCGCACGCTCAAGTGCGCTCACGCGGGCTGAATAAATCAGTTCAAGCCCAAACGCTGTCGCAGCTCATTCTCTGCGGCGGTCGCGACAAGGGCAAGAGCATGCTCATCCCGTAACAACAACTGCCAAAGAGTTTCATTTCATTACTTCCCATCAAGTCATGATCGCAGGAAAGTGTGGTTTGCTGCACCGGCCTTCTGAATGAACCTGTTGCCTAGTGTCCTTAGCGCGCTTTACCGTTTACCGTGTTAAATGAAGCAAGAGTAGCCGTTTGCCGCTGAAAACGAAAGGATTGCACTCTGCGGTTTCTGCATTCCGGCTTACCGGCTCTGCTGAGTAGCGACATCTGGCGTATTTGTCTCAAAGCAAATGACACAAACGTTTGTTGCCCAGAACTGTTCGCTTACGCTTGAAATGGCTTGAATCTTGGACGTCTTAGATTGAACTCTCACAATACAATAATTTTTTTAAAAGAGCCGTATACTTCTACTGTAGAGCTTAAAAAATCGAAAACATGACGTTGACGCCGCCATCTAGTGGGAACAATTAGGACCAAGTATTGCATTAACCAGAATTCACGCCACCGCTAAATATTTCGATATAAAATGAGTAAGATATATTGTAATGATTCCGGTAATATATTACCTTGCCCAAGACGATTTTGAAAGCATAAAAGAGCTATGCTAGTTCATAAAGGCATCTGAACCATTGGAAGCGTGGGAAGCTGGAATAGGGGCGGAAATTTTGCTCGCTCATTCTAAAAAAAATTGTCATTATCGTGCTCCTGATCATCATTTAGCAAGAATGTAGTAAACTACATCAACTAAGATTGCTTGCATGAAGCGCCGAGCACAGCGCATTTGCTGTGTCGTAAAGTTCCGGAAGAACGCCCACCCAAATTTAAGTACAGTGATATCAAGTGAAAAATACGAGATGGGCGAAATTTCGGGTCAAGCGCGGAAAGGACGAATAAGTGACCGCATCTACACATGAAGAGATGATTCGGGTTTGTTTTGTTCACTCCGCGCGGCGCTAAAGCCATGGATTTTACGGGGTGGGCGCGCGTCTTTCAGTAAATTGAATATTTCACCCGTAAAAGGGGGTGGGCGATGTTTCGGGGGAGGGCGTTCACTTGGAACTTTCCGGTAATCTAATCAAAACGCGAGCGTACATTTCGCCGGCGCAGGGGGCTCGCTACTACAGTCGGTAGAAATTCTAGCCTCTGTATCGCTATGTAGCGACGGTAAAAATAAGTTACCGTTCACGGAAACTCTCGCGCATGCAAGGTCGACTTCCGCAGTCACCAGTACCTCCTGCTCAAAGTCCGTAAGGACTGAAAAGGTAGCTTAAAAAAAAAAAAGGGCGTCGTCGTCTCATGTGCGACCCACTCGCTGAAGTAACCATGGTAACGACGACGCTCTAAACCAAACCGCCGCCGTCAAAAATCGCGGACATTCCGGCGGCCAACCATGAAATGAGTGCTTCGCCTCGGACGAGGTCGGACTATGTCGTCATCGCAAGCCGCCGAACCAACAAATAGTTCTGTCTCGTCGGGGTAATAACTTTTGTTAGCGTGAGCAAATATGCTTACTATTTTTGGACTTGTTTCTACAAGAACTATAGAGTAGTTTTCTGACACAAACAAAAGCACTTTGAAATCCATCTCAGGCCCCCTTTAAGGGCTCCTAGAGCGACAGTGTTGCCGGTGTCTTCCTGAGCCGCCCCGAGGCGAGCACGCTTCACGCGCCTTCGACGTTTCATCGTCGACGGTGGCGGCGTGCGTCGGCAAGTCTCGGAGGGCCGTAATTACAAGCAGCCCACAACCATTCGGGGAACGTGCATCTACTTCATCCTCAGCAATTTTAGGGTTCATCCACTACAACAGCACTTGACTTTACATTTCACAGACCATAAGGCGGTCATAATCAAAGCGGAACGCCAACCACAGATCGACGTCTCCTACGTTGAACATGATAATGATAATGCCTAAATAAAGACAAACTCATACCACGTACGTCTCTCTCTCTCTCTCTCTCTCTCTCTCTCTCTCTCTCTCTCTCTCTCTCTCTCTCTCTCTCTCTCTCTCTTTAATGCCTCACCACTCTAACAACCCCCCCCCCTTCAATAAAATTACACCATCTTCCCGTAGGGGAACCCTGAGTAGTATGCGAAATAGCCGTGGGGTCAACGCAAATTCCCATTTTGTAGTTCCGGTAAGTGAAAAGTTTGGTAGTTACCATGGAAACCAAACGGTAAATTTAGCGGTAGCTACGTAGCGCAACCTAACGGAAACAACGAACTGAAAACTAATGGGCACTTGAATCGACCCCATGGCTACTTCGGATACCACTCAGGGTTCCCCTACGGAAAGATGGTGTAATTTTTGCTTCGGCCGTAGTATTATTGTCCTCTTTCCCACCATCGAATAGCCGCTGCTCTGTACTCTAAATTGGCAGTGTTACATTTTATCGACGAGCTGATTAAGCAACTGAGGAACATTGTTAAGAAGGTTTCTGCCCGCAGGGCATTCATTACACTGGTTGTACAGAGGAAGAAAGAATATTTGAAGTTGTTTGCGCGTACAAAAATCGGAGTTCAGATATAAGAGGACGATAGTTTCTGATAGGTTTGTGGGGCAAAAACTGCTATCAAGGTGCGGGAACAAGTGCAAGTTTATGGTTACAAACTTCATTAAGAAATTTTCATTTTTTTATTTTTCGGCGGTCTGTAACATTATGAAGCTGTTTGTTTGCATTAATCTGTTTGGCTAGTCATGTCGTAAATACTAAGATGAACCGGAAGGTCGGCTTCGACGTTTTCTAATGTGGTTTTAGTGTGGGGTTCCCAAACGGTACACGCGTATTCTTGACGAGGCGTGATTAGCGTATTATATGAAGCTTAACCTATGATAGGGATTTTTTTCCGTTTGTGTCGCAACAGGCCGAGTTTTCGCAGTGTTGATGCACAGGTGTTGTCGATATGCGTGGACCAGACTAGGTCATTTGTAAATTTTACGCCGAAAGCTACAGGTGTGCAAAATTTTCACATTCTTTACTGATTAATTGAACATAAGGTGGCATTTTTTTATTATTTATGCGCATGTACACTGTTATAGCTTGGTTAAACTGGTCCCGCGGGCCGCTTTGGCCTTGGAACTTTTCTCTCTACTACAACCCAACTGTGAACATGTGTAAATTATTGCAATAAACTTCAAACTTGAAAAATAAAGCTGCATTCCTCATACGTCACACCAATGTGGCATAAAATTCACTGTCATTCAGGGTAATTTGGTCATCTGTTGATTCAAAAGCTGTGTACGAGTCCGAAAATAGACGAATACCAACGATTTCATGGATGCAAGAAGTTATGTCGTTTATGTTTACCAGAAATAATAACGGCAACAGAATAATTACTTGAGACACCCCGGTTTTAACGGATCCAATGTTCGAAACGGGACCACCTACATCAACAGTGTTTTCTGTTTTCAAGATATAAGGCAATATTCCCCTTTATTGGTACATACGGGACATTAAGTGTAGTAAGTTTATAGAGAAGGTCCGAATGCGATACCCTGTCGAATGCTTTGCAGAGATCTAAAAATATTGCGCCGACTTGGCCCGACTGATCGAGAACTGAAGAAAAGGTATGCACAATAGAAACAAGGTGAGTGGTAATAGGTAAGCCCTTACGGAAACCGTGCTGGACAAGTGTTAAAAAAATGGCAGCATCTCCACTCCGTGGATGATGGCGAGGGTGCGGAGTACGGGCACCCGAAATGATATCCAAGTTGGACCCCAACCGTCATTCGATTTGAGCCGTGAGTTGCACCTTGATGATTCCCTAAATGAAACTGCAGCTCACGGCTCAAATCGAATTTCGCTTGATTTTCGCTCGATGGTTTTGTGCGCACGGATGGACGCGGACGGACATTGGGAGGTCCTAAGGTACTCCGCACCGTTACAGGCGAGGGAGTAAACCGTTTGACTGTCGGGTACTAACTCACGGCATTGTACCTGGTACCTGGTGTTGCTGTCCGAGATTGGCAATAAAGAAAAAAAAGTAGCCCAATGGGTAAGAGGACTGACACTAACTCTGTCTGATCTACCAGACACAGGTTCGAATCCTGCCGGTGCATGTGTGATTTTTTGCGATTGTAAATGCTATGCGCATGGACGATGATGTACTCTGTGCGGTCGTAGGGTATTCCGCACATAATTTTGCGGGACTTAAACAGTATACAAAATAGTTGGAAATAATATGCTCCATGACTTCGCTGCATGAGTTGAGGGGCGAAATTGGGCAATGTTTGCAACCTCGGCTCGATCACCAGCTTTAAAGATAGCCACTGTACCTGTACATGCAATACGCCACATAACGGACACACCACCTTCAGAAAAAGGTAAGCGAAATATAACAACCAGGAATGCAGCTATGAATTCGGCGTAGCGACAGAGAAACATACACTTGGAATCTTATCGGGGCTGACAGGGGATTCGAATTGAAGGTTAAGTAATTTAAGATTAAGTAATCTCTAATAAAGAACTTTCTTCTCTCTCTCTAAGTAACATTGAATCGATTCCTTTGTAACTGATGAATTCAGAGTTCACTTCGGTGGGATTACGTATCTCTCAAATGTTATAACGAAGAACTGTATCCGAATAAACAAATTGGAAAGAACAATCGAATTCTGCGGCAATCGCCTGCTTATCGGTTATAATTTCATTGCCTCTATACAATTTATGTTGCGACTTCCCCTCGCATTCGGGTGACCCCGAAAGATTGAAGGATTAGTTTTAATAAAACGAAACAGGGTGGTGGAATACAAAAATCGCTTAGTTGCCCGACTTTTATGGGCTAACGCTTTACTTAGGGTTCTGAACAACTTATTGTTTACCTTTCTTTTTGTTAACCTTTTTATGTTGCGAACTAGATTAACAATATCGCCAGTGATTCATGGGTTTGAGCGGCGCACGTTTTTTGTTTTCACTAGAACGAAGCTATCAATGCAGAAACGGCAAATGCCTTGAAACTAATCCCATAGGAACCTGACATCGTCATAGGCGAAGTTGTCAACTTCTAAGCGTAAGTAATGCAGAGCACTTTCATCGTTAGCCCTACTAAAGTCCCTTACAGTTTTTCTTTCGGAATCAGACGCTAACCGCCCACCTTGTCGACACGTAAAAATTACAACTTTATGGTCAGATAAGACATCCACCACTGCAACATCCACTTCTGGCAAAATGACACTGTAAAACACAGGGACAGTCGAGAAGAGATTCTCTGTATTCAGAGAGGTATATTTACAGCTTGATTAAGACAGCGTGCAAGCATGATGTTCCATACAAAGTGATCATCCTAAGGGGAGGAAGAAAAAGAAGGCCAGTTTGGAAGATTGAGATCTTCTGCTATAATAGTGCTACTTTTGGAGGATTGTAATGCGTGATGATATAGTTTAGTCAAGAAGGAGGCATCGGGGCAAAGCGGCTGATAAACTGCAATAAGAAAAAAATTCTGCGAAAATTCGGGGAATGATCTACTGAAGCGTAGCATTCTTATGCCGCTTGTCTTGAGGGCGAGTTGTTTCCACTCAATTTTTCTTGTTTTTCTAAATCCTGTCTCACCAATTATCTCCATTTACGCTGTTATAACGATTCCATTTTGAGCTATCGCGAAATCTGCATTACTGTGAAAATGCAGGGCCATTACAGGGTTCGCCATTTTCCGTAGTTTTTTTATATTGTTCTTATTTTTTTTTGTGTTTCAAAATTTCTTTCTCCCAATTATCTCCTCTACGCTCATATAACGATTATAGATGAAACTTCCACAAAATCTGCAATATTGTGGTAATACAGGTCGTTATAAGATTTTCCATTTTCCGTATTTCGTTCGACCAATTATCTCCCTTTGCGCTATCATAACGATTACATGTGAAACATTCGCGAAATCTGCATTATTGTGGAAATGCCATGCGTTAAACGTTTTGCCATGTACCGCAATTTTTTTAATTTTTTCAAATTTTTTTAGTTTTTTTAACTTTCGCGCGACCAGTTATCTTCATTTACGCCATTATAGAGATTACAGATGGAACTTCCACAACATCAGCATTTTTGTGGAAATGCAGCGTGTTACATGGTCCTGGCTGTGGGTGCACTCGGCAAAGAATGCTACGCATTAATAAATGAGTTGCCATTGCAGTTTATGTGCGGGCATAAACTTTCATGGCCATCTATCTTATCTAACGAGTCAGCAGTTACTTTACGTCTGACAAGAACAGCGACACCGCCGCCGCGTGAAGGCCTATATGAATGCCGTGGAAGAGGAGAATAACATCGTAGTCATGACGCCAGTCTCAGACATTGCGGTCACGTCAGGATCATGGGTTAGCAGGGTATATTTAAGTTTAGTAGTTTTATTTCCAATGCCTGTTGCATTTAGGTTCAAGAGAGAAAAATTATCGGGGAAGATGGCAGTAGATTGTCATTTGCTAACTTGGGACCAACAATTGAATCAACTTTGACACGCGCGTTTTCCATATCATCCCAAACGCAAACGTCATTGTCAATGTGAAGCTTATCGTTGAGCAAGTACACGTTTTTTTCCGCTCTGTTTATCCAGCTTAGCACTTTCCCGCAGCAGCTGCCTCTTTCTAAGTGTTTCCCGAGAAAAATCGTTTTATATGAATAACTTAGTCCCTTTCAATTTCTTTGCATTTTAAGTTTCAGCATGCGGGCCGGGGCTCGTATTATTATCACCGCAGAGCAAAAGGTTACAAGCGAGCAGGCAGACATACGCAATAATCATACATGTCCGCGGGCACGGCAGGATCACGGGGAACCTGTTGTTAGATCGTTCCGAGAAGTAAGAAGTGTCAACCTGGGAAACAAACGAGACAGGCCTGGTTAGCATAGTTGATTACCCATCGCCATGCCCTCTGGAAGCGAAACGTTGGGGACCATGATTTGCTGCTGCTGCCGTTGGTGACGTAGTCGACCGAGGCGTCACGTGGTGTCGCACGCTTGGTAGGCCAGTTGGTAGAAAGGCGCTTCGTTTCTGAGGGAGGATTATTCAAACGTGCGCGAAGCGGGAAGCCAGAAGGAGGCTAAGCACAGGTGACGCAGGAGATGGGGACTGTCCAGCGATGCCAGACACAACGGCAACGGTCAGCAGCACCTGACAATAAACGGAACGGGCTTGGTGAGCATATTCGATTTCACATCGCCATGCCCATTGATGGTGATGGGAATACTTAGCCTCGTTTATCAGATGGGACATGGGAACGTTTCTTTATTAATTCATGTCGGCGGGAACAAGGCTTAGCCATTTGTACGTTTTAGGAAAGATTAAGAGTATGCAAAATACTTGCTCAGTTTAGACAAAATAACATCGTTTATTGCACCCTGAAGAGACTTAAAGTGAACACACTTCTTACACCCCGCACGGGGCACCTTGAGTATTCATGGTGACGGTGTTGGCGACACCGCGGACCCCGAGCCCCCAACATAAACTGTAACCTACCGTGGAGATGTGTTTAAAGGTGAAGGGTAGAAGCCTCAAACGGTGGCCGTCGGAGCCCAGGTCAAGCTCCGGCGGATGGGCTCCCTGTCTGTCTACCAGGCAGGGAGCTCCGGGACCTCCTCAGCTATCAGGGTAAGGTTGTGGAAGAAAGTACCCCCGTCCCCTGCTTTCCAATGTATCATATGGCATTTTCCAAACCCCCCCCCCCCCCCCCCCCAGACGTGATCGGCCCCCGAAAAGGGCCGCACCGAAGTTTCCTTTCCACCACTTCCAGACTTGAGTCCTCCGAAACCGAACAACTATCCTTGCTTCATCGTGATGGAATCTGTAGACCAATCCAAACCTCTTGCTTCACAGTCCGTATTTCTCATTTCAAAAAAACATCGAACCGGTGAAATTCTTGTCGAGGTCAGTAGCCAGGATCAGGCCAAAAAACTTCTTGCGCAAACCAGCATCGCCGATCTGCCAATCCGAGTCACGCCCCACCGCAGCCTAAACAGCTCCCAGGGCGTGATTTCCGACTATGACCTACTGAATGAAACTGAAGCCGACTTGCTGGTGGGCCTTCGCGGCCAGGGCGTAACAGCGGTCAGGCGAATAACTATACGAAGAGATGATAAACACATACCAACAAAGCACCTCATCCTAACCTTTGACAGGTCGAACCTTCCGGAATACATCAATGCAGGTTTAGTGCGATGTCCAGTCCGGCCTTACATCCCGAACCCGCGGCGCTGTTTCAAGTGCCAACGGTTCGGGCACGGCACAAACTCCTGTCGCGGCCGACTTACCTGCGCGAAATGCGCCCAGCACGACCACGCGTCCGAAAATTGTAACGTGCAACAACCTCTTTGCACAAACTGCCAGGGTCCACACGCAGCCTACTCCAGGAAATGTGAAAAATTCCAACTTGAAAAGAAAATCATAAACATCAAGGTAACCGAAAACATCACCTCCTCAGAGGCGCGGAAGAGGTTCGCCTCCTTCCCTCTGGGCAGGTACGCCGACGCAGCTCGCCGGGGGGCGGAGCGGCGTCTTGTTTGGGCGGGGACCCAGTACCGCGAGTCGGACTTGGTCCCGCCGCCACCGCCGCCCCCCCCCCCCCCCCCCCTGGGTTGCCTCTTGTAGCCCAACCCGCCTCCGCACCGCTAGCTGGGCCAGCAGCGGCTGTGGTGGCATCCGCGTCCGTTGGGGATGCTGCACCCTCTTTTTCGTCCTCTCCACCTGCCCAAAGCACACGCGAGGGCCCGGAGGAGATGGAGACGGAGGAAACCGCAGCAGTTCCCACCTCCGCGGCACCGCCTGTGCCACCCGGGGCGCTCCTGACGCCCTTGGCGGTCGCGGCCAAAACGAAGGGCACCACAAAGGGTGCCAAGTCCGGGGGGTCCGGTACGCCGGGTACCCCTTCCAAATCAGATGATGACTTGGATGTGGGATCCTTCCTGTCTGCTCTGCAGCGCAAGGAGCGGGTCCCTCCATCTAAACCTCCAGATGAGGTAAAGAAAACACGTCCAAGAGTCCAAGCCCCGAAAGACCCTACATAAATAGTCACACTCCAGTAGCTCTAATACATCATAATGGGAAGAGAAAATATTGTTCAATGGAACTGCAGAGGCCTTCTGAATAATCTTGACGACGTGTATGAGATTCTGCATGCCAATCAGCCAAGTTTAATGTGTGTCCAGGAAACACATCTGAATTCCAAACACACAAATTTCTTGAATAGTTACCTGATATACAGGAAAGACAGGGATGACTGCACACACACTTCTGGCGGTGTGGCCATAATCGCCCGCAAATCCTTAGCATGCCACCCTGTCACCTTGAACACCATCCTTGAGGCTGTAGCCATTCGCACAATAATATTTAATAGGTTGATAACGGTATGCTCCATATACATTCCTCCTGATGTTGCACTTACGAGCTCCGACATTGAGGCGCTGGTTGACCAGCTGCCCGAACCATACATCCTTACAGGCGACCTTAATGCTCACAACTCTCTTTGGGGCTCTTCCAGAACGGATGCCCGAGGTCGCCTGATAGAGAAATTTCTTACATCTTCTGGAGCATGCCTTTTCAACAATAAACAGCCTACATACCATAACATAGTTCACAACACATTCTCACATGTTGACCTGGCTATTGGTTCTGCAATTCTCTTTCCATGTCTTGAGTGGGGTGTGGGCACGGACCCATATGGTAGTGACCATTTCCCCACTTCATTAACGTGTATAGGTACAGGCCCGAGCAGTCCATCTTCCCATAAAAGGTTTAATGAAGCAAGGGCTAACTGGAATACATTTACAGAGACATCCCAACTACACCACACATCCATAGGACACCTACACATTGAAGAAGCTACCCAACTGCTCACGGCGCACATCCTCGACGCCGCCGAAAAGTCCATTCCCCACGGCTCTGGTGCCCCGCGCAACCAGTGGAGGCCGTGGTGGAATGAGGACTGTAGGCTGGCGCGAGAGGCCCAGAACAAGGCGTGGGGTGTCCTTTCGTCGGTACCCCACGTCGGGTAACCTCATTTTGTTCAAACGGGCCAAGGCGTTTGGAAAACGTGTGCGCCGTGAGGCAAAACGAGAAAGTTGGCACACCTTCTTGACATCCATTAATTCATACACGGACACTCACAAAGTCTGGACACGGATACGCAAGCTAAAAGGACAACAGACACACAACCTGCCCCTGGTTAGCACAACAGGGGACACACTCGAAGACCAGGCCAACACGCTTGCACAACACTTCGAACACGTGTCCAGCTCAGCACACTACACAAACACTTTCATGAAACACGAAACATCTGCAGAAAAAAAGCCCTTACACGACAAAGACAAATCAAAAACTTCTTACAACTCTGAATTCACTCTCTATGAGTTGAGGGCGGCCCTGAGCACGTGCAAACCTTCAGCTCCAGGCGCATTTAAGATTACATACACCATGATACAACACCTACACCCAGACACTCTTGAAACACTCCTACATCTATACAACAACATATGGCTTTCGGGGCACATCCCTCGCTCTTGGAGGGAGGCCATAGTGGTGGCTATCCTAAAGGAAGGGAAGGACCCTTCCTCTCCATCCAGTTATCGTCCCATTGCCCTGACAAGCTGCCTGTGTAAGCTCTTCGAGAAGATGATAAACAGGAGACTCGTGCACTTCTTAGAGTACAATGGTCTTCTCGAGAGCTGCCAGGCGGGCTTCAGGGCGGGACGATCTACCAACGATCAACTCGTTGCGTTATAGACTTATATCAAAGATGCTTTCCTCCACAAGCAGTACTGTATGACAGTATTCTTTGATCTTGAAAAGGCGTACGATACTGCTTGGAGGTATGGTATCCTCATCGATCTGAAGTCCTTTGGCATAACGGGCAACATGATAAACACGCTTTCCAGTTACATGTCCGAAAGGACCTTTCGCGTGCGACTTGGAACTGCACTCTCTAGCGTGCATGTGCAGGAAAATGGAGTGCCACAAGGTGGAGTTTTAAGTTGCACCCTTTTTATTGTGAAAATGAATTCCCTCAGGAAGGCATTGCCACCGTCGATTTCCTGCTCAATTTATGTAGACGATGCACAATTATGCTTTAAGTCTTGTAACCTGTCTGTCTGCGAGCGCCAAGTCCAGCTTGGTGTTAACAAGCTAGCTGGTTGGGCAGACAGCAACGGTTTTAAATTTAATCCAGGGAAGTACACTTGTGTCTTGTTTTCCAAGAGGCGTGGCATCCGGCCGGATCCAGACATTCAACTCCACGGTGTCTCGATTCCTGTCAAAAAGGAACACAAGCTTTTAGGTATAATCTTTGACGAAAAGCTCACATTCATCCCACACATAAAACAACTAAAACATAAATGCCTAAAAACAATGAATACCCTGAAGGTTCTCTCGCACATCTCTTTTGGTGCTGACAAACAGCTTCTGTTGCGTGTTTTTACCAGCTTGATAGGCTCACGATTGGACTATGGCAGTGTTGTCTATGGGTCAGCCACTAAAACATCCCTCAGAATGCTGGACCCTCTGCTTCATCTAGGGCTCCGCTTGTCCTGTGGCGCCTTTCGGACTAGTCCAGTCGAAAGCCTGTATGTAGAGTGCAACAAATGGAACCTACAACGTCAGCGAGCATACACAGACCTCCTTTATGCTTTTAAAATTTCATCCATGCCTCACCATCCTTTTAAATCAGTTTTTCATGATACCTCCATGACTGAACTCCTTCTAAATCGACCATCGTTCTCTGCGCCCTTCTCTTACAGAGTTAGAGAGGAAGCGTCAGAGCTTGCTGTCTCCTTTTTAGATACCATCCAAAGTTCTGTAACAGATCTCATAGCACCATGGCATCTCCGCCCTGTCTCATGCGACACATCATTCACACATGTAGATAAAAACCGAGCTCCAACATGTGCAATTCTGCAGCATTTCTTGTATTTGCAGCAGAAGTATGAGTGCTCTGAATTTTATACGGATGCCTCTAAGACTTCCACCTCTGTGTCCTGCGCGGCGCATGGGCCCGGCCTTAGTGTCACCAAAACTCTGAATAGTCATACTAGTATATTTACGGCAGAGGCTTACGGTGTACTTCTTGTTGTTAATCATATCCTTCAAAGTCACATCCCACAATCCATTATATATACAGACTCCCTCAGTGTCGTGCGGGCACTGTCGTCAACAGTGCCTTCGAAAAACCACGTTGTCAATCTGATTGTCAAGGGTATTATGTCTGTGTATGTACGCAAATTTGAACTGGTTCTTTGCTGGGTCCCTGGCCACTGTGGTATTGCCGGGAACGAAGCAGCGGACCGAATGGCTGCTGCTGCTACACTCTCGAATACAGTAGACATAACCAGAGTACCCTACACCGACGTGAAACCACACATCAGACAACAACTTCGCAAAACATGGCAAACACACTGGAGCGAACAAACAGACAAGTTGCACGTAATAAAACCACACTTGGGACCATACACCACCGACACACGCAATAGATACACTGAAGTCGCCTTGGCTAGATTACGGATAGGGCACACTCATGCAACGCACTCGCACCTTCTCACTGCATCTCCAAGACCTCTGTGCAGCAGGTGCGGAGAGGCCCTATCCGTGATCCACATCCTCATACAATGTAAGGCACTCGACATTACACGACGAAAACACTTCCCACAACTACACACACGACATATTCCTCAACACCCGTCATACTTCTTAGGAGATGATGCCATGTTCTCTGTTCAGCGAACCTTAAGGTTCCTATCTGAAGTTCATTTCTTACAACTCATCTCTTATCACCCATAGTTTTACCCCTGGTCCTATACACCAGCCACCGTATTTATCTTTTAACCACTCACGTTCTTCACCCTGGCCCTTTACACCAGCCGTGCTCATAGTATTTAACTGACTTTATCCGATTTCCCTCCTTATCAAATAACTTTGTATTTGGCGCTCTTTGCCCATGTCGGCCTTGCGCCATTAAACTTAAACCATCATCATCATCATCATCACTTCTTACAGCGGAGACTTCATGACCCGTTATAAAAGATATTAGTCTGCATGTTGATACCAATAAACTAAGTATTAAGTGTTTCTAAAATCTCGAACAAAGGCTAGTGCCATGCTACAGTGAGGGAATAGTACTATTACATATGAGGATTTTACCACATGATCCAGCGGTTACAGAATTATGGAATTAAAGATGTCAATTAGTTCTAAAGAAATAAATTAGCATCTTTTCATGGGTTATTTTACGGGAGTGTCAAAAATTACGTAATGCCATAATGACCTCATTAGTCTAACTGCCAAAAATTTTAATTTGACATTGATATCAAAAAGCAACGTTTAAGTGTTGCTGTGATCGTGAACGAAAGTTAGTCGCACCTTAGAGCGCGTATTAGCCTCACTTTACTATGCATTTCTTCACAGCCATATCTCATATTCCCATGCACGGCCCCCGGGCCTCCCCTTTCCTCCAATAAAGGCTTGAATCAATCAATCAATCTCATATTGCATTTCTTCTCTGGGCCACACATATCAAACTCGGCACCTTTACAGCGCACACAAAACCAAGCTTTAAGAATAATTACTTACAGCCGTTTTTCATGTAATGCGTTGACATTACTCTGCAGATTTAATATTTGTCAATTGGTTACTTAAATAAATATTACCTTGTATCCGAACTTATAAATTTGGTCAAGGAAATTTGGTTAATATTTAAAAATCAAAACCCGCATTTTGATGCCACTCGATTCTCACACCACAACTATCTCTTAACAAAATCTAGGACTAACTACAGCAACCTAAGTGCAAACGTTCTGGCCTCTTCATTCTGGAGTTCAATACCCCCAACCATTAAATCATCTCCTTCAATTCATTCTTTTAAGAGGAAGATTTGCCGGATCATTTTGCCATACCGATTGTTGTTATGTACATGCGGTATGCCGATGAATATCCCCCTTTAATTACCTTTTTGTATAATACTTTTAATTGTTAGTAACAGTATTTGACTTGATTGTATAAACATGTTCTTTTTCTGTTTTTTTAGGATTGTTACTAATGTTAACCGCATTAGGTGTACTTTTCGTTTGTACTTGTTGGTAGGTGGTCCCTCCCCAGTCTGTGACTATGGGACCTCCTAGAGTTATGTATGCGCTGTAAAATTTAAAGTGCAATAATAACTGAAACAATAAACTGAAACAATAGCCACAGCGGTTGCCGAGTTATGCCCTCATGTATATGAAATAAGCGCCCTATTATCTTGTTTTATTAGGCTATAATCCAACGTCAACTTTTATTTTTAATTCAAAGTTTTCCCTGCGACATAACGGTGCACGATTCACAGGTACACGAACAAGTTTGCTTCGTGTATAAAGTCAAGAAGTTACCGATGAAATGCTCCCTGAACCCAGCGCTGCAGGTCTAGAGGGCGGCCAGGGTGGAGGCCGGTCGCACGAAGGTGCCGTAATCGGACCTGATGCAGTCCCGGGCAGGTCCCCAGCAGATGCTGCACATTCACATTCTGTACGGCGGAGTCGCGGAATGGCCAGGTAGAGTCGTATGAGCCGCGGTACTGCGATGGCCAGGAGGCAGTGACAGATGGCGTAAGGGCCATCCCAGCGCGTATTTTCCGCAGCGCAACCTCCTCTCGGGGAGTTCAGTCACTAGGGAGGTTTGAACCACACGAGCGTATGAGGGCTCGCGTGGTGCACCGGAGAATGTCCTCCTGTTGTGCCAGGTTCCCACTTGGATCTTTGGGGAAAAGTGATAGTGAGTGGAATTACACATTGTCATAATGACTTCAAGACTGGCAACAACGGAATAACGGCATTTTGGGAATAGTTCTCAATTAGCCAGATTTGAGAGTTTTGCTATGCTCTAAAACAAGGCTACTGAGCGTAAAAACAGCCATATGGCACGTCATACTTTTAACCCCATAATTCAGCAGTTATCAAGTTACGGCATCATAACTACTAAACACATTTGATTTCTTTGAAGCGCAACCCTTCCCTACTAAAACAGTCTGCTCTGGATTCCTGCTAAAGTCTAACTGCTAAAAATGTGAAATTCGAGCCTCCGCCGAACACCTGCTTTAAAAATGCCCTCGATACAGCGCCTTACACGAACGACATCAGAAAAAAACCCGCCCGCGGCGGACAGTGCTAGGTCGACCGCAGCGTTAAAAAAGAAAGACACTGAAAATCTGTTGTCTTTTTTTGCGTCCCCTTTGAGTCACGACGATAGGACGATTTAAATAGTGCGAAAGAAATATTCCAGCATTAAGAGCCAATCATATATGTCCTCTCGTTAAGTTCATCTCCCCTTTACACTTTCCATAATACTGCTAATACTGCAATTGGGGGGGGGGGGGACTTTATATATCATAGTCGTATTTCCATCATTCAGTACGGGCTGAGTTTGGTATTAAAAGGCATCTGCATTGCCGCTGCAGACGCTTCATTTGGAGAAAGATTCCCTAAGAGACACTTGACTAGGATAAAAGATAGCCCCAGTTCATCTCCATTTCAGCGCACGCAAGCATCGTGGGCGACATCTTGCGGATTGCCCAGACGCGGGAAATCGGGATGCTGCTCCTGCTCCTCTGCATATCGGGGCTGCTTGCCACGACGACCGCTTTTGAGGAACCCGTTGCCGTGAACAACAGTGAGTGCTTACCTTCATTCATTGTTGTGACACCGGGAAGACAGCGGTAGCAGGAGAGACGGGGGAATATTTTGATTAAAACGTAATGAACATTAAGTTAATTATAATTATACCATCCTTTGGGTAGGTGTTAAAGTGCCAGATTATTATTTGTATTGCGAAAGAACTATTACTGCACATCTGCCGGTTTCGCGGAAAACTCGCGAAGCATGTTTCGTGGGTCCTAGGTACCCGCCGCTTGACGTACGATGCGTAGGCCGTCTTCCGTTACGTCGTAACCCTCAGATTTGAAGGCTAGCCGGCGGAAAACCTAAATAACCCTCGGAATGTATGGGCGAAATTGTGATAACCTTGGTTTTGCAGTTGTTGGAAAAAAAGGGCAGCCTGTGGGTGCGGCTGTGCACGTAAATGTGAGCGCGTGTACTGTGCTGTGTGCGTGGTAGTGTGTATTCGTGAGCGTACACTTGTGTATGCGCGCCTGTATGTACAATCATGGTCAACAAAAAAAGCTGAAATGCGATCACGAAAATATGAACCAGAACTCAAACAGAATTACTTGCTTCCATGCAGGTCAGATTGACGCGTGGCTTAATTACAGTAACAAAGGTGCGAAATGTGGCTTTCCAATTGTACCTATTGAGCGCCATTATTTGACCTCCGCAGCAGTATTTTTCGATTTTGGGTGTGCCTGTTTATATTGCAACGTTCGTTTTTTCATTTCTCCTTGATGTTACGTGCTTGTGTATGTGTGTGTGTTTGTGCATGTGTGTATGTGTTTAATCAACTCACCCCCAACCATCTCCCACCTTTCCCTCTTTCGCTCGCCTCCCCTTTCACTGTTATGAAGGCAAGCGTCCGGAAATTTTATTCCTAACCTTTTTCTCAAGTCTCGGATGCAACGGTACCACCTCGAGTCATTCAGAGACGTCCACATCATTGGCAGTTCTTCTCACGCTGTTGGGTCAAGAGCATCCCTGCTCTGCCAATTTCCAGGCACAATTTCCCAACTCGTCCCCTTCATGCGGCAACTCTGTACACACAAGCACAACCTGAGGGAACAAGATACCTTCCGCCTCGTACAAACCCTAGTCCGTAGCCTCCTCAGAAACTTTAACCCCCTACATCCGACTCAAACCTCTAGGACAGAGCAAGCTAGGCGCACTTATCCGTCAGGCGTACAAGGTCGCACTTGGCCAGCAAGCTTTCACTACTCCACAGAAACTGCTTCAACTGGGCTACATTACACCCAATCTGGGCAGCTCGAGGCCCAACACACTGAACACCTGGCACGCCTCACACTCACCCCCTACTGACCCAACTGTCCTCAGTGTAAAAGGTAGGTCGGTTGGTGTTTTTTTGGGGGGTGTATGTGGTTGTCTATATTTACACAGCTCATCTACACACTCGTAATATGATGTGTCTGCCGTATAATCGCGCCCCTGACTCCTCGACTATTTCGAGGTAGATTAATGGCAAACTTTTCGTGGTTGAATCTGCCACAAAATTTTTCCGCACTTTCGGCACTCATGGCGAACACTCAAACTCACATTTTGTTCTTTCTTTTTCTTTTCAGCCCATTGTGTCTGGAAGAACAAAGCCTATCCCGATGGAGATTTCATTGACTCGGATGACCCGTGTATGAGGTTTCAATGCAACGCACAGGAGGGAGGTTTCTCCGGTATCCCGTACGTAGCTGATCTATAGTCAATCGCTTCGGTTACTATTTTTGTAAATAGCTACTTCAGAGATGTTCCACCGTATTTCTAAAACGGAGATAGCAAGCGCGGAATGTAGTTTGTCAGCAAGTGCAGCGATTTTGTTTGCGTACATTTGTGCGTTTAAGCTATTCAGTCTATACGAAAATGGCCTCGTCTTTCCGTGTGAATGTGAGGAAATGACATTTCCAAGAAAGGCGATGATGAACAAATCTCTATTCCTCGAATTTAAGTTGAGATGTCAGGGCATCCGCCCAGGAGGAATGGGACGGGTGTCTAATCGTCTACGACCAAGTCGGCTCGGCTGGCGGTTCAGGCCCTCGTCACCAGTTCAGGCTGTATTTTAAAATCGGGACTCACCACGCGGTTCACCCACTGCTCAAAGGAGGGTGAGGGTAGTGGGGCAAGGTCTCGGGGCTTCTGGCGCTCTCATATCTGTTGGTACAGTGGGATCGGCATAGGATTAAAATAGAAGGCACATTAGGTAGGGCAAATCGCACGAAGGAGGGTTCTATGGTGGTAGGTGCTCAACTGCAGTCTCCGAAGCGACGGCCTTCGTTCCTGTCTAGAGCAATGGCCGCCTCTTCAGCGGCTTCTGTTTATGAAATATGCACGGTAAAGGCGGTAGGTTTTTTTTTCTTTTACTCTCACGTTGATGACACCCAGCCCGTCAGCTGGCTAGTCCATATAGGGTATCTGGTCCGTACATTCTGTCGTGGCCACGACGGGAATTCTGTTCCGTTTACCACTTCACAGCGGTATAATTTTTCCCAAGATACCTACATTAGTCTGTGAGCTACTAACTTGCGCGAAAAACTCGAGACGGAAATTTTTTTACTTGTCGACGCGACCCGCAGACAGTCGGACATCGACAGCCTGCAAAATGTTTCCTTTATTGCCCGAGTTTCATAGGTGGCCCGGATGGGAAAGTAACTCGCGAGGGGGTCTCCCGGAGAAGTTATACCAGATAACGCTGTCCTCCCCGTACCGAGGTAGAGTGGTCGGCCGGGAAAGCGACTGATGGCATAGCGCCTGAGGAAGCCCACTTCATGCGTCTATCAGGTTCCCTGCACTTTAAGATGGCCGCGTCTTCGCCAGGGAGGTCGAAACCTTGAACGTTTTAAAGCGAAAGCTTTCTTAGGGGGTTTTGATTTGATTGCTTGATTAAGAAGTTTAACGCGCTGACGCTACACAGACGATGCGGTGCGCCGTAGTGGAGGGCTCCGGATAAAATTTGACCACGTGGGGTTCTTTAACGGGGTCCGAAATCTCGAGCACGCGGGCGTTTACACTTTTCGCCTCCTTCAGAAAAGCAGCCGCCGCGGCCGGCAATCGAACCCACGTCCTTGAGCTCAGCGGCACAGCGCCTTAGCCACTGAGCCACTACGGCGGGGTGCTTTCTTAGTGGGACCAATGGCGTTCTGTCAGACAACCAATGCATTTCCCCATAGACCAGTTGGTCGACCGAAGAGCTCTGATAAGATCTTTGAACACGCGGTGCGTGCGTGAAACCAGGGTTCCATTGTGTCGAAATGGTCACTTGAAAATCGCGAAAATGGAACGGTTCTAGATAACACAATACACGCATCGATCGTGAAGGAGGAGTACAGTAGTACACCTTTATCTCATCAGCCACGTATCGGTAACGTTTAAGTCGTTCGTAGATGTGTTTACCTGTTTTCACGTAAAATCGTCACACGGGTTCGTTGTCAGCTTGCGATTTCGGTCTTTGAAGGATTGAGGATCGATTGGACGCACCTTCAGCGAAGGTTGGCCATTTCAGCGAAGGTTAAACGCACTTTCAGCTTTCCCGCTTCTATCAGCTCTCTTTAAGGGAGGATGGTAAATTATTTCGCTCCGTCTCGCAGTTCTTGAATCAGCACCGAATGCTCGCCGTTCTGACAAATCAGCAACTACGCCAAGCACAATCACACATTTAAAAATGCCACTCACGAGTTCCTTTCAATCCATGCATACCACGATGCATGCTTCACATTAGGTAGATTCCCACCGATGCGCGGGGTCCACAAATTTTTAGATGCAACGCATTTCTTTAACTCGCCTTGTCCCGCGTTGTCGCGGCGTAGTCCGCATCCCTCCCCCATTCTCCTCTCCACGGCAGCTGCGCGCTCCGCCGCTCTCACCGCAGCGCCATCTGTGCGTCAGCGCGGTCAGTGCGCAGCTTGCGCTCGGCTGCGCTCGCTCCCGTCGCCGTGCCAGCTGTGCGTTAGCGCGCAGCTTGCGCTCGGTTAAAAATTTACACCATCTTCCCGCGAGGGGAACCATGGGATAGATGCGACGCATCGGGGGTGAACATGCTCGTAAATAGGATAAACAAAAACAGCAATCCACACGCTGACATCGCTAACACAACGGAAACGCAACGGCAACCCCCGATGCGTCGCATCTACCCCATGGTTCCCCTCGCGGAAAGATGGTGTAAATTTTTATCCAATGTTTGCGTTTTAGCCACTCCAGTAAAAATGCACGGTTGAGGCTGGTAGCATGTTCTTTTATATAATGGATTTAACCAATAGGGTTGGCATGACGTGTTGATTTCCCCTGCTTGACCATTCAACATGGACAATACTTCTGATTCAATGTCGACAGCCGTCCACACTGATAAACTGCATGTACCTGATTTAGCGAAAGTACCACATTGATACAACCTTGCCGTTCTTTCAGATGTCCCGAAATCTTCCCGGGACCAGATGAAAAGTGCACGAGGAAGAAGGGAACAGGCTATTTCCCCGCCTGCTGCGACGATTTTGTCTGCATATAAGCACTTCGCTTCGAAGGTGCTGAGAAAAAATATCCACTACAAGTAAGCGACCAGAGGGAGTTTTTGAAAACCTAAGACATTATATCGCGCTTTAAGCCTCATCGGCCACTATGTGAAAATAAAATGGTATACGCTCTCCAAAACACGTTTTCTGTTGTCCTAAATCAAAAGTTGCAATGGCGCATTGGGAGACGAAGCTGGAGTAGGCGTGAGCACTGGCAAGGGCATCTTGGGCAGTAAAGTAATTTTTGGAGGAACATTTCATTGCGGGAGAGGTTCCAAAGCTCAAAGCGTTCCATATCGAAATGGCCTGAGGTGGCCATCCGTGCCGGTACACCATTCATGGAGGGATCTGAAGAACCCAGCCAAGCGAGCAAACGGACAAGCAGCGAAATTCACCGCCGTCATCAACTCTCCCATTAGGGGGCGGCAAGAATGTGCAGAGAACAATGCGCTGGAGACAGACCGAAGCCATCCGAAAGCGTTAGGGTGGATCGCAAAGCAAAGGGCCTCAAGCGTGCAAATGGACATTTATGCTGTGGCATTCATAAAGCATAAGAACTGCTTGGATGTACTGGGTGCCACTCATCTCTTTAACTCGAATCAACTGTGTCTTGTATTTAAATTGTCGCAAACGAAATTATTCGCGAGGTTCATTGGGCAATAAGTTTTGTCGGAACATGAATCGGCAATTATGGTATATACAACCCTGTCCCTTTTAGGCGAAAAGGGGAAAAGGTTCCTCCTAAACATTTTTAATCGCTCGTGGGAGACTGGCCGTCTAGAGCCAAGGTGGAAGCACGCTCGCATTGCGCCTGTTCTCAAGCCAGGGAAAATTCCAACTGCCATCGACTCCTACCGTCCCATAGCCCTCCTGAGCTGTGTAGGCAAGATAATGGAGAAGATGGTGCTTTATCGCTTAGACTGGGATCTGACAGTCAGAAATGTACATCCGCCACAGATGTCTGGTTTCCGCAAAGGCCACAGCAGCATTGACAATGCCATCGCGCTTGCAACCAGAATCAAACAAGCCAAATATAGGCGAAACATCACCATTGCCATGTTCCTGGACATCAAATCAACCTATGACTGCGTAGCGCATGAAGCTATTCGCTCGGCTATGAAATCTTCAGGTATCGAAGGCCAGATGTACGCATGGTTATCAGACTACCTTTCGGATAGGTACGTCTACATGTCCACAGACAGCGGTGACTCAGCACCATACAGAGTGACCCAAGGTGTTCCTCAGGGAGGGGTGATAAGCCCCACACTTTTCCAAATCTCCATGATAGGCTGGAGAAATGCTTGCCACAGTCGGTCGAAATCTCCCTGTACGCGGATGATATCTGCATATAGAGCTCTGGCTGTAACAGGCGTGTGCTACGATCGAGACTGCAGCGAGCAATCGACTCCATTGCAGCGTTCTTGGCAGCACGAGGATTGGAAATCTCGGCAAGCAAATGTGCAGCGTTGGCTTTTACGAAGCAGGACCTCACGCACTAAGGGCTCACTGTTGGAGGCAATGACATCCCATAAGTTTCCAACCATAGGTTTCTGGGGGGGACATTCGACAGGTCCCTCACCGGGTCACCTCATGTCCGCCATCTCAAGGAGAAGCTCTCCTCAATCGCCCGCATATGCCTTATGCTTTCTAGTAACTCCGGCGGTTGCTCTGTTAACTCTCTCCTTCGGCTATACGAAATGTTCTGCGTCTGTTCGATACGTTACAGCATCCCTGTATTGGCCACTCTCTCTAAAGGAACGATAAAGGCTCTACAGTCCATGCATGCACAGATATTCAGGACCTGCATTGGTGTCCCGAGAACTACCTCGACTGTGGGAACACTGACGGAGTGCCGACGCCTGTCACCCTTGGCTCTCGGCGCGCAGGAACTCCTTCGCGTGCGACTGCGGATTGTGGCAAGGCAATGTGATCACCCTTTAGCGCCAAGTTAGGTCCCTGAAGTGTGTGACTTCCTGCCTCATCACTACCAGCCGCCAGTTCTTCCGCTGCATCCGCCCTGGATGTTCCCAACGATAATAGTGACCACAGTGCCCGGAATTTCAAGCAAGGAGCATATTCCGCCTGCCGCTCTGCGGTTTTTTGCCCTTGAATATATTGACTACACATAGGAGTACACACACATATATCTGTACACTGATGGATCGGTGTCATCCACATCATCCACTGTCGTGGTGTGGATACCTTTATCTCGCACCGCCCTCAGTACCATTATAAGCCACAAAACCTCATCTACGGCTACCGAAATCGCACCTCTGCGGCTGGCCTTGGCTTATATCATCGAGCAGCCTGCACGCGTGTGGACCATCTTCATGGACTCTCGGGCTGCACTGCAATGTTTGGCGTCTTTCCCCAACGATCAGCTTGTGCTTGTTGTACATGCTTTGCATCTTCAATCTCTGCAGGCGCGTCATCAAATAACACTCCAGTGGGTTCCTTCCAATAGCGGAATAACTGGAAATGTGAAGGCGGACGCTGCTGCATTCATAGCGTATAACAAACGTGGACCACAAGTACCGGTACCATTTTCTCGGAAAGATGCTTCTTCACTTGCATCCAGTGTGGCATGGAGCATGCAGCGTTCGTTTTGGGCAGACGCATCCCATCATTACGCGCCCCTCCACTCTATCGACCCGCACTGTAACGTTAGCATGCCACCTGGAATATCGAAGCATGATGAAGCAGTACTCCACGGCATGCGGTTGAACGTCGCCTACACGCGATACTACTGCTACAAAATCAGTAAGTCCACCTCGCCTCTGTGCCCACAGTGTGGTGTCCGTGAAGATCTGCAACACCTCATTTGTGACTGTGCGCGATTTAGTAAGCAAAGAGTGTGCCTTGCAGTGTCTCTGGGCCGGCCGCTCTCCGTAGGGCTAGAACTGAGAGACGTATTAGGTCCCTGGAATTCTTCCAAACGTGCCTTTCGTGCCACAAAAGCTTTACTGGCCTATGTAAAATCCACAAGCCTTCATCAGACTTTGTAAATAGTTCAAGTCATGTGTTCATCTTCATCATTATAAACATCATTGTCACAGCAGTCATCTGGCGTAGCAAGCCAGGCGGTTTAGCTCGGCTGACATCGCCAGACTCATTAAAGATTGCTCTATCTCTCTTCTCTTCTTTTTAACAGCGAAGCTGTTTACGAAATCGTAATTTTTGTGTCTGCAGTTAAAAATTGGAAGAAAATTCCGAGCACGCACACGTGAGCCCGTGCCTCGGGGCCACTGCCTGGCAGTTAAAAAAAAAACAAAAAATGCTGAGCGCTCGTGTGCGCGTGCCTCGCGACGACCGCCCAGCATCGCACGTTTCTGAAGCCAAGCATACCCACTTAGGGACATTGGCCAAGATTGCGGCGACCGCCGGGCAGGTAAAAAAGACAAGAAAATGCCGGGCGCTCGTGTGTGCATGCCTCGCGGAGAGCGCCCATCGTCCCCTGCGCATGTTTGTCAAGCCAAGCATACCCACTTAGGAAAATTGGCTAAGATTGGCAAAAAAAAACCCTAGTTTTCGCCGCAACACTTGCTCGGAACGAAAAAAACTACCGTTCAGCGTAAACGTGGCAACACTTGCTCAGAACGAGAAAGTCGCGTCTGAAAGTACGGCCCTTCAAGGTGACGTCCAATGACAATCACGTCCATAAAAAAATGAAGGAAGCTCGCATTTATAGCAATAATGATGGAGTCAAGGTCGTTGCGGCAGCGAAGAAGCAAATCGGCTGCAATGGTGGACTTAAACCGTCGTGATGGTAGTGAAGGTTGCATACAGCTTCGCTACCTTCAAGTCTTACGCGTTAGTGTGAGCTTCCTTCCTTTTTTTGTACTTCCGTTCTTTTTCCGAGCACACTCTGTCTCTGTATGTAGGAAAATAATATGCTGCAGCTTTAAGCGAACGTGAACTGTAACCTGAAACAAAAATATGCACACTGCCGCATTTCATACTGCGCAACCGAAAACAAAATGTTGCATTTGTGGTAGTCAACTCGCGTAATGGGAACGCGAGTATCCGCCTACTAGCAATACTAACGCAGAAGAAACGCAGAAGAAACTCGATCTGCAGACAAAGGTAGAACTTATCTTGTAGGTAAGGAACATGATCCTAACTTTCCCGACAATCTCGTCACACCGTGCTTCCGGTTGTGATGCCTGGAACAAGAGATTCGTCTCTTTTTTGCAATAAATTGTTATACAACACATCAGAAAGTCTTTAAAGATTGAGCATTGCAGCTGTTTTGCGCAAAAGGCTAGAATATACCGGTGCCGGGGACTCCATATTCAAAGATTAAGCTCTGCGGGTCTTCCAGGATGGAGCCCTGTGCGTGGAGCGGGCAGGCCAAGCTTGGGTGACTACTGAAGATAATTCGCCCTCAACTCGAAGTCTCCGCAACCGGGCCTCCTCCCAGGGAGCGAGCCCACTGGGGAGTTCAACTCCACGCGGCGGAAGTAGAGCACACGTCATGCAACGGAGGTTCCCCTTTCCCACTACCAGTTCTTTTATGGTGGACGCTGGAAGAATTGCTAGTGGCCGAGGGAAGTCTCTACAGTTGTAGGCACTATCCGCCGTTACGTCTCAATGTTCCGGGCTTTGGAAAAAAAATTTGGCAGCTCCGCACTAGTGGCGCGAAGACTGGGCAAACAGCGTAGCTGGCGGCCCCACCTAGGTTATTCCTGGTTTGGCTAAGTTAATGCGGGGTTATTTCGAGACTCGTAAAGTTAAGTCGTTTCTAGGTTTTGCAAAGTTGCAAAGTTATGCGTGGCTGGGCAAAGTGTCATTTCCATTCCGGTCGGTCTCCCACACTTCTCAGCCGTCACGATATGGGAGCACATCTCATTATACATCGGGTCAGTCGGATGCGGGGAGAAGCTAGGTGGGGGAAACTAGGTGATCACAAGAACCGCTGGTGACTCCAGCCTTGCACCACTGGTGCAAGCTGCTCACATTTTGGGGCTGTACCCGGCCAAGCAATGACTCAGCAAACAATGACTCGACAGCAATGATTCAGCGAGCAATGACTGGGCAAGCAAAGACTGGTCAAGTGAAGACCCGTCAAGACAGCAAAGCCAAGCCAAAGTGAGTAAATAACGTATTTACAATGCTTTATTATGTACAACTTTCTTCAGTAGCAGCAATCATCGTCACATGGCCGATTTTCCTCGTCATCCGATCGGGCAGGAGGAAATGGGTGGTTCTCGTCGAGGTCATCCTCGCCGTTGTAGACCACCTCTTCTTCAGGGTGAGGTTATGGTCTGGGCTGCACGTGGGGATTATCAAGGGATAGCGTGGCACATGTGTAGCCATGAATCCAGTTCTCCATGATAGCGCTAAGCGAGTGCACGGGTCTCCCACCAGCCTTCCACTCAGGCGTGTTGCTAACTCTGACCATTACGACCTTGTGATCACTGTGGTAAACTGCCAATGGCTTGCAAATGTCGTCCAGGCATTTCGAGTCAAAGTTGGCAAACACCAAGTCTATACAAGTTCCTCTGACTGTAGTTGGCAAGTAGCCTCACCTTATCGTAAGACATGCCATCCCAAACGTGGTGCACATGTATTCCACAAGCCACTTCTCCTTGATAAGGTCGACGTTAAAGTCTCCCATCACAATGACGGGGCCCTGCTCGTATATCTTTTGCAGTTTAGTGCTCACGAACTGCTTCACCTCGTTCTGAGTAGCGTTAGGGGCAATGTAAAGCAAGACTAGCGTGACCGATTCGTACAGACGTATAGCCAAAGCATCGCCCTTCTCGGAACCACCACTTTTCCTAAGGTCGACTCGCTCGACAGGTACATCGAGCCCAAGCTTCACGTAAACGCTAACCCCCCCGGCCTTTCTGTCCGCGTCAGACTCGTCGGCAACGCACAGGTAACCGTCGACTTGTATGCGGTCGTTGCACGTCTCTGTGAAGCACAGCAAAGTCGGCAACCGCAGCAGTTCGTCGTGGTTAACGTCCGCCGCGTGCTTGTGAAGCGATCTGACATTTAGCAGGGTGAACGTAAAGTCTCCCTCGCCCACTCGGCCAAACGCAGCTCGACAGTCTTTGCTGATCGTGTGGAGCGGGTATCGTTTCAGTCGTTCAAACTCGTTTGCCAAGCTGGTGTCAGCGTTTGCAACGACATGATGAAACTTGAAATCACCGTCCCCATTTTTCAGGTATAGTCTTTCGAAGTCGGTACAACGGCTAAGTCCGACGTATACGAGTTTCTGAGGATGCTTCTTACTGTAGTCGTAGACCACGCTACCGTAAGTTCCACCCTGGGATTTGTGGACGGTCATTGCACTAGCTTGACTCAAAGGGTATTGCTTCCGCTTGACCACTTCCTCCCGCTTCGTATTCAGTGTTATCGAGACCACCCTCGGTTCAATCGGAACCCAGTCGGCCTGAATCATGTGACCTCGTCATCGAGCATCGCCTGCAGCCACTCTGGCTTTCACGATAGCAACTCGTCCAGTTCCAGGTGCATCAAACTTTATCAAGACTCGCTTCGGAAAGTCCACGTCCGGTTCCCACTCGCACAGCTTTAGCACACCGACCGAGCCATTGACAAGCCCGTCCAGCACATCAATGTTGGTTGTGAGCATGTAGGGGCGTCCCACGGACAGCACAATCTTGGAAGGCATGTTTCCGAGCTCAGTGCTAGACATATTAGAGATTCGCAACGTCATGCGAAGTCGGTCCTCTTCGGTTCTCCAGCCTCTCAAATCGCCCTGAGCAATGATCTCGGTGGCCCCGGCATCGTCCTTTGCAAGTTCGACGTTGTACTTATTGACCGAGTCGTTCGAGTAGTAGAGTCGCACGGCATCGGGAGCCAGTCGAGTAGCTTCTTCGGCGGTGACGAAGCGACTCTCTATCAGCGACCGCTCTTCCGGGTCCAGTGCGACTCCGTCCCCGATCTTGGTGAGTATTCCAGAGAAACGAGCGTCTTTCTGCCGAATGACTCGAACTAGCGGGAAGTACGACATGGTGTGCCACTTCACTTCCGAAGCGAAGACTTGATTGCTACCACGCGTTCTCTTAAAAATCTCGCTGGCTCGGACGGAGGGCAGCTGCCGCAAGTCGCCGCACAGGATCATATCGACACCTCCGAACGGTTCGTTGTACTTCTGAGTCACGTGTCGCAGTCGCATGTCTATGGTGTCCAGTTGGTCGGCAGACATCATACTTATGTCGTCGATTATTACGCACCGCACATTTCGGAACGCCATCCTGAAGGTGTTCAGCTCGCTGTTGCGCAGTCCCCCATCGTTGGTCCGGCTTCGAGACAGTTTCAAGGCCGAATGCATGGTCGTACCGCCAACTGCAACTGCTGCCTTCCCCGTACTAGCACAGATGACGTAGGAATTATAGGGGGGATCCGGGTTGAAGCGGTTGTAGATGTCCATGGCAAGTTTTAGAATGAACGTCTTGCCACAGCCAGCAGGGCCAGTGAAGAAGTCACGAAGCGGCTCGGCCCCCGGCGTAGTCTGACGATGAATGAGCTCTCGTAGAAACTCGTGCTGCTCGGACTTGGTGAGGCGCATCAAATCGTAGAACTTCACAGTGTCCATGATGTCCTCCCGCTTTCGCACGGCAGCATACGCACTTTGTTCGGCTAAAACCTTGTTGACTACATCGTGACCCGTCACATCTCCGTCTCCGGGTTCTATGCGGATTCGAGTCCACTGAGTCTCATGTGTACTGGGAACTCGATGGGCTTCGGCAATGCCTCGCGCAAGTTCCATCAGCGAATCGCAGTCACTATCGTAGATGTACTTTGCTTGAAGCTTGGTTATGTCGGTCATCTTCTCCGTGTAAGTTTTAGCGAATGCATTGTTATCTAGTATCTCCAAGTGTTCGTTTCGAAACGGCACGTACAGCAAGACTTGCTCTCGTTGGTAGTTGAGCGCGTCGTCCAGAATGTAGTGGCGGTAGCGGATCACGCACTCGGTTCGGCGAAGATGGCACTGGCCCTCACGGTTCGTAGTGTACGTACTCACAAACTCGGCCAGGCAAACGTCTTTCAACTCTTCGGGCCTTCGCTGGTACTCGTCAATCACGTTCTCTCGCCACACGTCAGTCGAAGACGGTGGTAGGTGTTCGAGCTCCTTGTTCGTCTTGCGAACTCGAACTCGCTCTTCGGGGAAGCACGTGGCTATGTAGATCACAGCGCGGCTCTTCTCAGACATGTCTTGGCGGAGGAGAAACCACGCGGCTTCTTGAGCATACATCTCCACCGGCTTGAGCATGTTGAGGCAGAGCGCCTTGAGCACCTCTGGGTAGCCCATCTCTCCCTTTTCCTCGATCATGTCAGTCACGGCTTTGTGCAGGTTATACATCCAACGATCGGCCTTGTTTACGTAGTCAACAACGTAAGCTGCACAGGCATAGTGATCGAGAATGACCTGGGTGTCCATGTTCGAGTCGAGGACCGAGGAAATCGAAGGATTGAATGGGTTGACCCACTTCTCTTCCGGGAGCCGCTTGTACAAAACGCAGGGACGACTCACACCGGCTCGAAGAATGTCGACGTAATGGTCCTCGTTAAGCGCGCCAAAGCGGTTCCAGAACTGGTCAATGTTGTCGAATGTGGTATGCTCGAGGCAGGCGTGCATCTCGTCGTAGTGGTCTTTTAGCTTCTCGATACGTTTGCGCTCACCCTCGTCTTCGGTTGGCGGGAAGGGAACGATCACTTGAGTCGTTTGACTAGGCATGAACGGGGCTCCGAAGCGACACTTGGTTCGACCTCGTTTATAGCAAGTGTGCGTGTGCGAGTGGGTCTGAGTGCGGCTGCGCTTCAGATCAGTCAAGTGGAGCGAGGTTATAGGGTTCATCATTTGATCGACTCGGGCATGCGTCCACTAAGCTCTTCGCGGGGAGCCTCGTTCAACCAAAATAGGGTGTGCACATGTGGGCTACCCCGTTGCTTTAACTCTACCCGTTTTAGTAGTCTATCACGTAGTAGGGGCGAAACGGGGAGCAGCGACGGTCTTTCAAGATGTTTAAGATGACGCTAAAGAGCCGGTTGCAGTATATTGCACAAGCAACTGGATCGTTGTTGCACAGATCCACGCGGTCTAGATTAGTCAGTTCTTCGACTTCTCTAGCGGTTTCCCCAACGGTTCCTGCACGAAAACGTTCTAGCACAGCGATCAGCCGATCCCAATGAACTTCCGAAGCCGACATGGTTAGGAATGCGTGCGGCTTCCCCAACTGTCTTATCATGGCGAAGACGTCGCGTTTCCTGTCTTGCCAGTACTGAATGGTATTTGGGACTCCGCGAAGAAATGCCAAATCCCTATTCACCGCCTCTTCGAGAAATTCCTTGTTTTCCAGCTGTAGCTTCGTTATGGCGCGGGTAGTGTCGTTTGCTCGAAACGTCATGGTGCGTTCCACCAAGTTATGCAGAACCACTTTCATAGCCATGTAGAGAACATGGTTTGGCTCTACGCCGTGACGATCGGTATGCCGTATCTCGCTACTAGCCATGGCAAAAGGGGTTGGGTGAAGAGACTTGATCTGATGAGCCTGACCCAAGTAAATTTGGGGGAAGGACAACTCTTCGCCATTATGATCGCAAAGCAGGGAAATCGGAGTCTTACTTTGTCCGGGAGCGATGGCCAAGTAGTGTCGTCCGTCGGTCAACCGGATTCCAACGGCGTCGTCGTAAACCATTGTCCTACTGGCAGAATTCAGGGCATAAGCTAGCTGTACGGGGTCGTTCAAGTCTTCCAGCTTTTCACCAGGCTCAATATCCTCGTCGTCGATAGGCCCGTCTTCCTCGGGAATGCGGCCGAGCCCTTCCCATTGAATCTTCACTCCGTAGAAACGGTAGAGAGGCGTCTCCACCAAGTACTCGAGCCAAGCGTAAACTTTGTTCTCCGTGACAACTCCGGCTTTGTACACGGGCTTGGCGAGTAGACGACGCTTCAGATGAACGTCCACTGCATCATTGAGAACAATACGTGGCAGGCTTTTCACAGTCTGTTGCACATCGATCGGCACATTGATCACTTGGCCGCGAATCCCATATTGCCCGGCTTCGTGGGTTAAGCGACGAATGTTCATAAACGGTATGCGGGGATCAACCATCCGTTCCTCCACGTCGTTTAAGCGAGGCAGGGACGATGGCTTAGGCCGGTATACAAAGCCATTCGTAGTGCTAAATTGCGGTAACTTGCCCTTGAGAAGCGAGTCACGGCATGTCTTACACACCTTCATCTCGTCGTGGTCGGTAGCGTCGGGAAAGGCTTCACGAAGCACTTGTGAGGCCAGACTCCGCTCTTCATAGTTGCGCACAGAGTTCATGGTTGATAAGTTCACGTCGAACCAAAGTCGGCCACAGACGCGACAGCTGTGCCCAAACTCTATTCCCAGAAATTCGCGCTGGAATCGGCCGTTCGCACCCCCCCCCCCCCCTGTCTCGGCGGGCTTGATGCTGGAAGTTTTCGAGAAGTCGCAGGCCAGGATCGCTTTCTCGGCGACATCGAGCATTCAGGCGCCGACTCTCGCGTTCCCTGGACTGAAACATGGGATCCTCAACTCGGCGTCGCCTCTCTCAGCCGCAGCTTCAGCGCAGCGTTCTGGATCAGCTCGGCGGCGACGTATCGCTTCTCGCTTGGCAGTACGGCGCCCTTCCTGGTAAGCCGCTTCTTCTTCGGGCGTCCGGACTTTCTTGGGTCTTCCCATAACAGCAGCAAGTACGCACGAATCGGGGCCATCTGGACTGGAACCACCCTACATGGCAGCAGCACGTACACACGTAGCACAGGAAGCGAGAGGTGTGTCGCCGCACCGGCTGTTCCAAGCTTTTAATCTTCTGTGACGTCATGACTCCGCCCTACGCGCGTGGGGTGCAAGGAAGTTACGTGGCTTAGTTATCGCCATGAGGTTAGTTATGGCCAGCGCCCTTAGCAACGATCTGCAACCATGCAGCGCAGATATCACTCCCAATACTTTGCATACCGCAAATAACCTGCGCCCGTGGTGTAGTCGGCAGAACAATTGCCTCGCAACGCGAGGGTCCGAAGGTCGATCCATACGGGGGGTATAGCGTTCTTCTCTTTCCAAAGTTTGTCCATGCGCTGAGCAGTCCGACTGCGTCATCGGTCACGCTTACGCGTACGTCATGGGTGCGATGTGGTTAAGTGGCTCGGGACTCTAGGTGGTTGCTAGGCAACGCGATGCGGCGCACAGTTGCGCTGAGTTTTCTGGTAACGCTCCACGGCGGAACTAGAAGCTTAAACAGCTACGCTGATAAAACCGTTTCTGCCGCATACGTCAGCGCATGGTCAGCTTGTCAATAGGGTAATTTTAGTTTGTGTTTGAAGAACACCCTTTGCAATTCGTGCTGCCAACTAATGAGGACATGTTTTGCGCAGCAAACAGGACGTTTGCCTCTTGCCTGGCGAGGTATGTTAAGCCAGAGCTCGTGTCGGTCGCAAGCTCACCGATCTTACTGCCATCAAGGCCGACCGAGAAGTGCATTCACCGGCACCGACACGAGTTCATTCAGTGTACTGTCAGTGTATTGAGCAGCCTCCCGTTTCCTTGAATGTAGCAGTACATACGGCAAACAGCGAGTTGCCTCAATGACCGGTTACGCGAACACAACAAAAACGTCAGCACCGGCGTCCATTTAGTGACTGAGAAAATGGCGGGGCAGCTATACATCACCAGTAAATAAATTGTCGGAGGTGGACTTGCTCTCAAGAAAGAAGTTTAGGAAAGACTATGAGATGCCGAAAGAATTTTTTGTGGTGCCGTCATACCGGGGAAGTATGGTTCTAGCAACTGTAGCTCACGCTATAAATGACGGAGAAGGGCGCAGTGGTTCATGTCCAGCATACGTTTAAAGCGAATATGTCAGCATTTTAAAACAGCCATTGTTTGAGCCTCTCCGCGATGCATAGTGAAACATACAGCCCTACACGACGAACGAGAACGAAGAGCAGAGAGACGACACCAGAAGAGCTAACTTTTTACCTCGGATATGACGACGTTGTCATGAAAGCAAAAAAAAAACGCAGAAGGCCCTGTTTTGTCCCCTGTTGAATTAAATGGTTTCTGAGATTCAATATCGAGCCCTCGCTCTTTGTTGTGACGAACGACAAACAACCTGTTGTTCTCGGACGTGGTGTCATTTCTCGGTCCTTCATACTCATCCTTTGTTCAGCGCCACATGTCTCAATATCAGTACTTGTCACAAAAGTAGGATGAGTCAAGCTTCGTGCGGATAGTGAACACTTTTTTTAGGGCACTGTACACCGAGTAAGGTGAAGTTCACATGGTTTATGCACTATTAATAAGGCCCGTTCATTTTTCAATGAAATAGCCTTACCTTCGGTGGCGAAATGTCGCTGTGAAAATGACAAGGGTAGCCTTGATTTCGGTGGCGAGTTTTCGCAATGGATATGGCAACCGTTAGCCTTAACTTGAGCGGAGAGTTATGGCGATGAAAATGGGAAGAGTGTAATCTTACCTTTGAAGGCGACTTATGGCTGTGAAAATGGCAATGGTATGACTTTACCTTTGACAGCGAGTTAAGGCGATGAAAATGGCAAGGGTATGTCGCCTTACATGGGGCAGTGAGTTATGGCGATGTAAATGCAAGAGTATAGCCTTACCTCCGGCGGCTAGTTATGGCCGTGGTAGTGGCATGGCTACAGCCTTGCCTTCGGCGGCGAGGTATTGCTGTGAAAATAGCAAAGGCATAGCCTTACCTTTGGTGGCGACTTGTGGCGATTAAAATGGCAAGGACATTATAGAGCCTCACTTTCGGCGGCGAGTTTTGTCTATGACAATGGAAATGCAATAGCCTTTCCTTCGGAGGCAAGATGGCGATAACAATGGGAAAAGCCTTACTTCGGTGAAGAGTTTTGGCGATAACATTGGCAAGGGTATATCGCTTTACTTTCGACGGCGAATTATGCCCGTGATGGGGCTATGGCTATAGCGTTACCTTCGGCGGCGACTTAGGGGCATGAAAATGGCATGTGTACAGCCTGACCTTAAACGGCGAGGTATGGCTGTGAAATGGCAAGGATATACCCTAACCCACTGCGGCTGGTTATGGCCTTGGAAATGGCAAGAGTATATCTTTACCCGCAGAAGCGAGTTAAGGCTGTGAAAATGGCAGGCCTAAGGCCTTACCTTGCGCAGTAAGTTATGGTGATGAAAATACCGAGGGTGCCTTACCTTCGGCGGCACGTTATGTCTGTGAAAATGAAAGAGTATAGAATTACCTTCTCTGGCGAGTTAAGGCAATGAAAAGGGCATTAGTATAGCATTCTCTTCGGTGACACATTGAGGGGACGAAAATGACAACGGTATAGTGTTACCTTCGGCGGCGAGTTACGGCTGGGAAATTGATAAGGAAGGTAAAGCCTTACCTTCGATGGCGAGTAATGGCTTAAAATGCCAAGGTATCCTTATCTTCATCGGCAATTATGTGAATATGGCGATTGTATAGCCTTACTTTTGGAGGCGAGTCACGGTGATGAACATGGTAAGGGCGGCGAAAATGGCTGTGCCTTCGACGGCGAGTTATGGGTGCGAAACACGATAGTATTGTCTTACCGTATGCGGTGAGTTATGGCTGTGACTGCCAAAAGTATAGCCTTACCATCAGGCGAGAGCTATGGCAGTACGAATGAATCTTACGTTTGGTAGCGAGTTACGGCTGTGAAATGTGAATGGTATAGCCTTACCTTCGGCGGCGAGTAATGGATGTAAAAATACCAATAGTATAGCCTTATCATCGGCGGCAAGCTATGGCAGGGAAAATACAAGTGTATAACCTTACCTTTGGCGGCGAGTTACGGCTGTGAAAATGACAAGCGTATAAGCTTATATTCTGCGGTAAGTAATTGTGATGAAAAGGGCAAGGGCATAGCCTTACTTTCGGAGACGAGTTATGGCCGCGATAATGGTAGGGCTACCGACTTGCCTTCGGTGGTAAGTAATGGCTGTGAAAATGGCAGGTGTACAGCTTTATCTGCTCTGGCGATTTCTCGCGACTAAACTGGCAGGTGCACAGACTTATCTTCAGAAGCGGTTTATGCCTGTTAATGTGGCAGGGGTATAATAGCCTTACCATCGTCGGCGAGTTCTGGCATTGAAATTTGTATAAATATGGTAAGGGTTTTTTTTGAAAAGGACCATGGTATAGCTTGCCTTCGGTGGCATATTGTGGCGATGAAAATGGCAGAATAGCCTTACCTCCGGCGGCTAGTTATAGCGGTGAAAATGAGAAGGGTACAGATTTAACTTCGTTGGTGAACTATCGCTGTGAAAATGTCTAGGGTATACTGTTACCTCCTGCGGCGAGTTAAGGCGGTGAAAGTGACAAGTGTAGTCGTATTTTCAGATTGCTGCTATGGCTGTGACTATGGCAAGTGTGTAGCTTTTCCTTTGGTGGTAAGTTTGGGGCGAGGAAAATGGCAAGGGTGTAACCTTGCCTTCTGCGAGGAGTTATGGGTGTGAAATTGGTATCTATATAGCCTTACCTTATGGCTGTGATAATTACAAATGCCTTACCTTTGGTAACGAGTTACCGCTGTGAAAATGACAATGACCATTTTCACAGTGGTAACTCACAGCGGTAGCTTGACATTTTCATCGCCATAACTCGCCTTACCTTCGGCGGTGAGTTATTGTGATGGAAATAGCCTTTCCATCGCTGACATGTTGTGGTGATGAAAAAATAAAGCGCTAAGTTGGGCGATTTGGTTACTAAGGAATTCATCGTTCTACCGAACATTAACACAGGGAGAAAAATAAAAGGAGACGAAACACACGCTAGAGCTTCAACTCATGTTATGCAGCAGAAACACGGAAAAAGTCTATATGTACATTTGACGTGGAAATGGTTGCGAGGACATTGTCTTTGCGGGAAATGGCTAGGTTCATCTTGGCAGTATAATGCGCCGAATTATTATATAATAATTCGCTGCCTGGTTGAGCTTGCCGAAATCGGATGAATTGCTTTGGCGATGAGCCATGATGTTTATTATTATGATGATGATGATGACGATGATGAGCCATGGTGAGCCATGATAATCCCGCAGGTAACAGTGTGGAATTTGGGAAGGGGGGGGGGGAGAGTGGTTCGTTCTGCAGATTGAACATGTAAGACAAATTTAGTAGGCCGTATTTTACATGAGAGTGTTTAGGCTCTCGTAGTGTTGATCAACGAGAGTGTTGCGTGGCAGTGTGCATATAATTTGGAAGGGGATAAAAACATCTCGTAAACTAAGGTGATCTGCTTCTTCGAGGTTTTCAATTCGTCTGCGAACCTCGAATTTCGATTTGCAATTCGTCTGCAGAAGTTTAGCAACTCCGCACATTGTTTATAATATGCGCTGCCACAGCATCGGCTTTCCATTGCTTTGGATGTGGAGTCCTAGTATTTTTAGCTTCCATTGTGTGGGCTAATTAATTAATTAAATATTTAATTCGATTAAAGTCCGCGGAGGGCGGTGACCTGGAAGTAATTGGGATTTCTCAGGACGAGAAGAATGGTGTCTGGCCGCATACGTGAACATAGTTTGAACAATTTTGCTGTGCACCTGTACAACATCTCCACCTGTTCCTTTCCTGAGCTGTGGGAGACACTGTTGACCAGCTGTCAACCGGAGGACCAGACTCTCCTGGTGACACGGGCCAAGACGGCGAGGGCGACGCATGGATTCCCAGACTAGGGTTCCACTCTCACATTTGAGCTCATTAAAACGTTTCCTCTCTCTCTTTCTCTCTCTCTCTCTCTCTCTCTCACACACACACACACACACACACACGCACACGCACACACACAAACAGGGCGAAAGCTACACCGGATGCGGCACTGGTATCCGCGCGCGGCGCCATATAGTGCGCTCATTTCACGTTCCGTTACTCGATTCAACCGCCAAAACAGGCTTTGTTGTGCATATTGAGGCACTTTGGGCCTAAATCCGGCCTTTGTGACCGTTGTTGCAGGCCCATCGGCTTGAGTGTTGCAATAATTTTTTTTCACTTTCCGCCATGTAAAGAAATGCCGCGATGGGCCACCCCCTAGCGGCTAGCACAGGTTTTTTTAACGAAACATTAAAGGGCAACTTTCCTGCCATCAAGAACTAATTACATGCCATGTTCGCTTTCGCTTAGGGATACTAGCTAATTGTAATCGTAAAATTTCTTGCGGATAGATCTTGTATTTTGCTCTTCGAGATCGTTATGTGTTTTCTAATGCGAAGTTCTACATCACCGAAGCAACCGCCTACACTCATTAGGAACTATTTTTACGCAGAGGTTTTACTAAAGCTCAAGGAAATTGCCCGAAATGCTGTAGCGGTTTTTACAGTCCACATGACCTTTTAGTAGCAATTCCGGCCGTTACATTATCTGCACACTTCCGAAGAACCGTTTTTTGACATCGTATGAAAAGAAACAAACCAACCCTAATAAAGTGTGGCTCTAGAAACTTTTAATGCGCCTAACAGTATGACTGTGACGGACATAAACCGCTCGCGCAACTTGTAGGAATTAGGCGGACCGACTACAACCATGCTGTCTCAGTGAGTAGAAGAGAATGAATCAACCTCCACCACCCATTCAGGCTACTCCTGATGCAACTTGGAGGATGTCACTATGGATGAACAACTTGACTCAATAGCATATAATCTTAAATATATATAATTAAGCATATAATATAATTAGCATATAAGCATATATAGCGCAAGCGAAACGAATTCTTATTATGTGTTTAGATAGCCAAGGTTAGGACTGCATAATACGAAATCCCATTATTATCCGAACATTCTTTTTTTTAGAAAACTGTTTTCATTCGAGCTTCGCGCGCGGATCCTTGAGATAACATGATTTCGGGACTTTTGCAAAACGAAAAGTACAGCTGTTGTGCCGGTCAAAAGGATGTGTTTCTTTCTCAGGGATATATTCCTGGGCTTTTGTAGGGGGACGAGTTGAAACTCAAAGAGAAAAAAAAAACACAAGGCTAGCGCATATTCACCATGGCTTGTTGGAAGACACAGTACACTAATAATACACCCGACTTTCAGTGCGCGGACACGTTCTATTCGCGAACACGTCACGGCTAAGGTACCGGGCCCCTTGTAAAGTAATCCGGGGTTGCACACAGGGGTTATAGATAAACAGCTGCGCTATAAAAAATGGGAACCAATTTGTACAGCGAACGAAAACGAGTTGTATACGACGAGCAAAAGCTGGCATCAGAGAGGCCCTCTTTGTGCCCCATAAAGGTCTGAAGAGAATACGCTAAAATTAAGCCCGGCAACTCAGCACACCTGCCCTTACACCTTATGCGGGTAGATTTAGGGAACCGCAATTTCAAGAGGGAAGGGGAATTCTCGTACGGCCAGAAAATTTGCGAGGCTTTTGAAGAATAACTAGAGCGCTGGCTTCGAAAATTACACATCAAGCTAGAGCTATTTTGTTCCGCGCACTTCCATGAACCCTGTGAGGTGGGAAGCGAAATTCGAAAACATTTTGAGCAACAAAATGTGGACGAATTGGTTGGTTCGTTGGTTGGTACCCGTGTTTGGTATCCAATTGGTTGTTTGGTTGGTACCCTTGAATTATGAGGCATAGACATGAGGGGGATTGGCCAAGAAGCTGCCTGTAACGATCTGACTGTGGCCCGGTTGATGTTAAAGAAAAAAAGTATAAAGAAAGAGAAAACGATTGAGACAACAAAAAGAAATCTTTGGATATAAACAGAATAGTCAGGAAAATATTATGAATGAAGAAATAGCTGCCTGTCACAGCATCCGGCCTGTCGCCGCAACAAAGGAGTGAAAGGCGAGCGCAACATCTGTGACAAACTTCTAGGACCGAAATACCCAGGGAAAAAACAGCGTTGAGAGATATCGGGAGATTAAATGGGTATCCAAGGTGTGCGCATCGCATCGAGGAAAAGCTGGGGCAATTTGGAAGAAAGTGTGCCATTGTTTACGAGGCCTTGCAGAAAAAACATTGGGGAGTATAGCCTGACCAGATTTGTGTAGATAAAAATTGAAGGGGGAATTCTGCATCGAAATTTGCGGATTTCCACCTTGCATTTATGAGATTCGCATAATTTAGGCGATGTGTTGGAGGGCTCAGGAATAACTTCGACCACTTGGGGATCTCGACAAATGGGAGCTTTACCTTTTCGTCTCCATCAGAAACGCAGCCACAGCGTCCACGATCGGACTCGCTACCGTAAGAGGGACAGGTGAAGATAGTCGGAGCAGGAACGAAGGAGATCCTGCCGATTAATTTGTAAGCTTTGATGGCGCCTGAACCTCGCCCCCAACATAAAACTGTCAATTGGACCATTCACGATGACAGGACTACCAAGAGCCAAATTGGCTGATTGGCCGGACAGTTCATAGAACATAATCCCTGCGTGGCCAGGTACCAACACTAACCGGATCTCGGGAAGCAGGTGAGAAACGGATCACTTGAGATTGGAAGAATCTTTGCCATTTGTTAAGGCGGTGCACACGGAGAGAGAATTTGAAAGGATAACGACGCCCGCAAATTTTTGCTGTATTTTATCAAGGGACAAATTTATCGCCAAGAATCTGACAGCCTGATTGAGAAGGACCGATGGAGAGACAGAATATAATTCTACCCCCACTTTTTTATCAATTCGTCAGGCATCTGTGGCAATGAGGACATGAATATGTAAACTGTTGAGTAATGAACCCATCAATATTTTCGCATTCGAAGAAAAATGTTGTCGAGACTTACTTCAACAGGAGAGAAGGTATCAGGATAAGGGCGGAGTAGGAAGAGATCTGCATTAAGAAGCTGCAGTCACACCTGTGCGCAATTTAATTGAGTACGCTCAAACCGGGACCAAGTGATTCCTCGAAAAAGGTCAGGCGTCACGAGTAAAATGGTTCCAGCCTCGTACAATGGAGATTTAAACAGTCTTAGACATGTTAATAAAGTCAGCAGTTCTGGAAGCGGCCGGCAGTCACCATTTCAACCTCCTCTTCTACTAGTCCAGAGCGCGCTCAGCCATTCCCTTTCTGTTCCCTGTACAACATCCCTCCTAGAAACTCCTCTGTAACAGCGAGTTTTGGTGCAGACACAAGGCGTTACATGGTTTATATTTTTTCACAATTTACTGGGTTTTTCGAATTGTTATGCGTTTTTTTTTTCTTATTCATGTAATTTCGGTGTCTTGGACGTAAGTTGTGTCAGTTCATTTCTTGTTTCCTATTTTATTTTCACTGTTGGTTTGTTTGCTCACTCCCGTAGACCACTAGTCTAAATCCACACTTCTAATTACGCGTTTTTTTATTGCAGACGCGGGGCCTTACAATGTTACTGCTCTGGGAGCACTCAGAAAAGAAGGTTCACGTAATAAAATGAAAAGAAAGCCAGATATAGAGATCCCGTACTTCCCGTGCATGCGGATAAGTGGGTAATCAGGCAATATGCTGTGATGGGCTCCGAGCTTTAAGAAAGCAAGTGAGCTCTACAGAGCACGGAGCGAAGTTTTTGGCTCCGCACACCGTTCACATATCGCGCTGCACCGGCCGGGCGCAACGTGGATGCTGCCGCCTATGTAGCGTGGCTCGTATTGCATCTTTTTCGTTTCTGCTAAGCGCCACGAGATGCCTCTACCAAACAGGCGACGGACTCTCCCGCGAAAGGCCAAAATCGTGAGAGTGACGGGACATAATATATCGACGCTCGGAAGAATTTGAGAGGAGAGTAGCTTGTGGACCTGCTCTCTACGGCCGTCCAGAAATGAGGCCCACTGCGGTTGAGTACAATGAGAAACTCTTTACTCGGAGCTCATTCTCAGTCCGCGTCCGGACACACAGCGACACCAGCACCAGAAACACTGTGCGTTTCCCCAGTCCGAATCCCCGCGCGCGGTTCTCCTTCACCACCGCCCGCTCCTTCACCTCTCTGCCCGCTGTCCCGTGTCCGCCAGCGCCATCCCTCGGGCCCCGACGTCCCCAACTCTCGCGGCCCGGTGGCCGCAGGGAAGGCGAGGAGGGCGAGGGAAGGGAGCCCATGGCGAGGGTCTCCGGGCGACACCCCCTAGGCCAGAAGGTGTCGTGCCAAGGCGCTCCCCACAAGCTATAGCTGTCACACCCCTCGTCCAACAACCTACAACGATTGCTTCTTTCATCGTCGCCTTCCATTTAATATCCTGGCAGGAATCATTCAGTTCGTCCTAGCGAACCTTCCCTTTTTAAGCATAATTCTCTATATCTAAAGATAGACACTCCATGGGCTCTCGTCGTTTGAGGTCGTATGCGCTTGCGTGGGCATGAGTGATGGTGCCGTAAAATGTTTTTCGTGTTGTTTTAATTCCCTTCACAATAAAGGAGTTATTAATAAGTGTTATATCTTGCCGTTGCTTTCTTCCTTTACTACTTTCTTCTAAGCTTGACACGGCTAAGGTACCCTGCATTTTTTTCCAATGCGCTGGCCAGCAAGAACGCTTTGCCGAAAGTCAAACTTTACGGTGAAATCAAGAGGAAAACGGCAGAACGTATTGTTTTAACAAAATTTCCCAAGAAACAATCGTATAACAATTGGCCGCTAACAGCTCTATATTACTACGATTGTGACTTATGAAACACATTAAAAAAACGAATAAAATACGATACGAAAGAAGAGAACCTACAGGACGAGCGCTGGATATCAAATGGTATTTTTTCCCTCACACGCATAATGGGCATCTTATAAAAAAATGGGCGTCTTCACATAAAACACAAGGATGAACAAAAAAGACCCCAAAAGGGCGTTGGAAATACGCATAACAATAGCGTAAATGGACAAATTCTGGAGTAGGCGGGGCTCCTTCGCAAAAAATACATAATTACCTAAATAAAGGCTCTTCGTCACTGTAGTCGAAAATATTTACATTATTGGCGAACAGAAAGAAAAGAAAACAAAACGGAAAAAATAATAAAATAATCCAGCGAATTTCCTCAGTCGTAGTCCCATTTGGCTGTGACACTCTAGACAAAGGCATAACTCACACTCTAGACAAAAGGCATAAGAATGCTACGCGTCAGTAGACAATTCTCAGAGTTTCTACAGATCTTTTTTGTCTTCGTTTTCCTAGGGAGAAATATCAAATGCATAATTTCGCTAGTTAACATTTCAAATTCTTATTTTGCTTTTGCTTTGTATTTCGTGGGGCTTTTTAAAATTACTTTCGACAAATTATTCCTATTTATGCTATTTCAACAAAAAAGAAGTGTCAACTGTCAATATGCATTCATGTGCACTTTCACGGTGTTACATGGTGGGTATCTGGAATGCTGCGTATTAAAAAGGAACCCGGCTTGCTTCGGGCCAGGAGTCGACGAACCCCACCTATAAAAAAGAGAGTAGCTACAAAGCTGTTGTCGTCTACTGTGTCCTCTTCAAGACGGGTAGGTGTGGCGATTGAAATAAAAGCTGGGAGACGTTCTTCTATGAATTCCCGTATTTTACAGTAGTGAAGTACTCTCGGCACCTTGTGTTCCTACCTCGTTTCATGCTTTCCATAGCATGGTAATCTGTCGACTTTAAATGGCATAAACGGCCTTTCAAAAATGGTATTGAGATCAATCAACCCGCCTTACCAGCTTTGTATTACAGGCCGATCACATGACGTGGCGCGTGCTTCGTTCGGGGAGAGGCTCACACAGTGACTGCTAACGGAAAGAGGCGGAGCAAATGCCAGTTCATTGCCGTTTCAGAGCACGCAAGCAGAGGTGGGTACTCGGGGTGCTGTTCCGCCTCTGTGTATCCCGGCCTCACATGTCATGGCGGCCATGTCAGAAGATCGCGTTTTCTTGAAAGGCAGTGAGTGCTTGCCGTCGTTCAGCGCAACCTTCCCGAAAAGAAGCGATGGGAATGCAAGGGTGAATAATATTTCAAGTAAGGGACATTGCGTTGATAATATTACGCCTCAGAATGCATTGACGGATCCGCTTTTATACGCAATTATTTTTATGTTCCTCTCACAGCCAACTGTTGCTTTACTCCCAAAGCAGTAACAATATTTCTCAAGAAGGAATTAACCTCCATTTTGCGGGCAGATTCCGCGGAGAGATATCGTTCCCTTAACCCAATAAGAAAAGTTGTTGACGGAGATATAGTTAAGCATCCAAAAGCCTGCTATGTGGCACTTTACGAACTTTGCATGCCCACCGAGAACAACTGAAACCGACCGTATTCTCTTTGATAATAAGAATAACATTCCCTTCTCTTCACCTTATTGCAGTACCCGACTGGATGAGGCTCGAGATTAATCCTCGTATCTCGCTTAGACGGCAATTGATACAAATTGGACAGACTATTTTAGGCAGTGATAACGCTTCTTTATTCCGATACCTCCCAAGTTTATTGAGACAAATGTGTTGACGCATTGGTAAATAATAATATGTTTGTTAGGTATAAATATGTGTTAGCACCCAGCTGCTCTCCTTCAGCAGCGATCCCTTTACTTTAGGTCTGGAAAGCTGCAGTTGTCTCTTTTGTTTTCATTAATTATCAGGTAATGTTATTAGGAGGTGTTTGAGGGTTCTCAAAGTTCCTTGCAGACTTGGAGTGCGAGCTGATACATTGATTAGACAGCTGCCGTGAATCGTAGTTGCTGTTGGGAATTCATTATTCATCCACAATCACGAGTGGAGAAAAAAAAGTGTACTGAATTCCGATGAAGCATCGCCAGACACTGCCCGGGAAGGTGTTTTCACGGTCACTTTGTTCCACAGCCAACAATCGCGGCATCTACCACGCGAAATTCTTCGTGCACTTTCTGTGCCCTCTTTCAACTGAGATTTCTACTCGTTTTATTTTTGGCAACGTCAGGCACTTGGATTTCGTTATTCATCATTGCTGGGTTCCAGGACCTGAACTTTCCGTCGGTGCGTGATTCATTGGGATTTGATTCCAACCATATTTGAATTCGTGTATTCAAAAATCAGTGACCTTAAAAGATAACGCGCCGACTGAGTGGAACTGCACCCAACTCGGCTAGGGCCAGTGTATTTCCCATCTGCAAGAAAAACGTGCTGTACCACTGCCCGAAATTCGTCTAATTCCAGTTTCAGGAAAACTGCGAGACTAATACCGCTGAACAAAAGCCAACTGAGAACAAAACAACACTCGACTAGTGCACAAAGAACACCAGAGAAGCTATTGTTTCAGCGGATAAATAAAGGGGCCTTTCAAATCTGTTTAAATCAAAAGCGGACAAAGCAGCGTCTTCTGTTTTTAGCTTTGATGACAGCCGTGTCAATGGCAAGTTGAAAATTTAGCGCTCGCGGTTTCTCTCTTCATCGTCCGTGTCCTTTCTTCAGTGTTATATGGCCCAATATAAGCTAAGGAGACTGAAACTAGTTCCGTGCAGTTATAAAACAATCTTTGAAAAGTGGATGGCTGCGTGCGTCAATGCCGAATTGATCCACAGAATGCCCACTCAGGTGGAGTAGCCATTACTGGCTATTCCACCTCTCACTGGGCGGTGATGTGAGAGGAGAACCACTTATAGTACTCGTACCGTGAAGGTCCTAAAGGCTGCAGCGCTCATGCGACCACGAGAATACGGCGAGGCCAGAGCCCTATTCAGCATGCACGGGCTTCCTCAGCGACTGTTGACGGGAGAGGCGTCTGAGTCACCGCATCTCCGACTCTGGAAGATGTTTTTGCTGGTGTGGTAATAATGATGTTTATAAACGGATAAACCTATCCTTGCGTGGTATGGTGTAACCCCTACCACAGCGCGAGGCGTCAACGAGTGTCCCGGTGTTGTTTTAGCGCGACTTACGTTCTAGCGCAAGGCGTAAACGAGCTTCTCAGTGTTTCAGTACCGTGACTACACGGCACGATGACTACGACGACGACGACAGTAGACGTCAACATCCCCAGTCCCTAAGGGGCTTCGCCCCTAAAAGTATGGGAGTTGTATGTAGGGCTGCGCTTTATGTAGGCTTCAAAAATCCTACCTTTCTGTTTTTCTCCTGATATACACGTTCAGAAAAGATCAATTTTCAATTTCGTGAGATAAATAAAATAAATGTACACTCAGAGTAGAGGCAAAGACACTGCATGTTACTAGGTTTTCACGTGACCAACAAGGCTTTCCCATCTAAAAAAAAAGTTTCAGATGACATCTACATTTAGGTCTTAAGATGTATGACGCGATAGCGTCACTTCTGCGGTGAGGGAGCGTTTTGGAACGAAATTAGAGCCTTTACATTTATGCGTTCCAGGCACTGAAATTCAGTGACTACAACTAGACAAGCCGCAGATGTTTGTAATCACCAAGGCAAAAGAAACTCAGTGGCATCTACAATTGTCTGGCGTAATATGTGGGCATCAAAAGTTGCGGCTACCATTGCTCTCATCGTAACTGTTAGGATGGTGAGTCTCATATTCAGTTGCGCAACCTATACAAAGACAAGTGCGACGCTAACAGGACTGGGACGAGGCACCTCGTCCCAGCCCTATTAGCGTACCATTTGTCTTTGTATACGTAGCGCAATTCAATACGAAACATCACCAACTATCCCTATTCTACGTCATTTTAGGATGGTGAGGCCTGCCCTATATACGGCCCTGATGATTGTGCTTATTCGGTGTTCTTCAGTGCAGGAAAGTTTCTTTTACCGCAGGCTGTGCAATATCGGGCTCGTGATCAGTGCCTTTGTAAGTTTTATCATTACCCGCTTTTCCCCTGTAAAGACGTTCTACAATGTGGGCCAAATGATCAAAGATTTTATGTATTGTCGCTTTTGTGAGATTGGCTCTGATGTTCTCTGTAGGTCCATGCCAAGGACTCTTACGTGGCTGTTCTCTGGGATCCTATGCATGCTGGCCTATTAGTGCGTAGCATTCTTTGCCAAGTACCCCTATAGCCAGGACCGTGTAAGGCCCTGCATTTCCTGCTGCTGAGCACGAGGTCGCGGGGTCGATTCCCGGCCGCGGCAGCCGCTTTTCTGATGGAGGCGAAAAGCAAAAACGCCCGTGTGTACGGGATTTCGGCGCACGTTAAAGATCCCCAGGTGGTCAAAATTAATCCGGAGCCCTCCACTGCGGCGCGCCTCATCGCCTGCGTTGCGTCGGCGCGTTAAACCCCACAATCAATCAATCAACCCTGCATTTCCACAAAAATGCAGATATCCCGGAAGTTCCACCTGTAATCTCTATAATGGGGCAAATGGAGATAACAGGTCGCGCGAAATTTTCAACAACTAAAAAATAAGAAAAAATATAACAAAATTACGAGAAATGGCGAAACGTGTAACGCTTTGCCTTTCCACAATAATGCAGATTTCCGGAAAGTTTGAAATGGAAACGTTGTAACAACGTAAATGGAGATAATTGGTCGAACAAAATTTCGAAAAAAATAAAAATTAGAAAAATATTAGAAATTTATGGAAAATGGCAAAACGTAGCGCATGGCATTCTCACAATAATGCAGATTTCGCGAAAGTTCGAAATGTAATCATTATAATAGCGTAATTGGAGATAATTGATCGAACGAAATTTTGAAAAACTAAGAAACAAGAAAAATACTGAATAGTTCTGGAAACTGAGGAACCGTGTAAAGTCCTGCATTTTCACAATAATGCAGATTTCGCAAAAGTTCCACTTCTAACCGTTATAATAGCGTAAATGGAAATAACTGATCGGACAGGATTCAGAAAAACCCAAGAAATTGGCTGGGAAAAACTCACTCAATACAAGCGGCATAAGAATGCTACGCGTTAGTAGATAATGAACAAAATTTCTGTAGAATTTTTCTTACAGGTTTTAATTGACCGCGTGGCGCCATTCATCGTTTGCCGAACCGAGCTTGCGGCGGTGACAGGGCCGCAAAAAATTAGAAAAGATGTTTTAAAACTTGTGTAATTAAACGCAATATACTCGCATTTATTTCTTATTGGGACGCATTTTCGTTCATTTCTAGTTATGATCTATGCTTTCCTTGGTTTTTAGGAGCCTGGTATTAATCTTTCGCCTCTTTTCAACTAGGTGACACAATGTTAGTGCCGGCATCATTTTTGCTCGCCGGAGAGGCGTTTTGGGGAAGTGTGGGGGAAGGGGGGGGGTGTAAGTTGCAGCACGCCTGGAGACCTTGTCTGCCCAATATGCGGCTACACAGGGCCCGTAGCACGAACGTCACTGCGAAAGCGCGGGGCCGGCTTAAATGGGGTGTCTTTTTTTTTTTGCTTCGGCCGTAGTATTATTGTCCTCCTTCCCACCATCGAATAGCCGCTGCTCTGTACTCTATATTGGCAGTGTTACATTTTATCTACGAGCTGATTAAGCAACTGAGGAACATTCTTAAGAAGTTTTTGTCCTGCAGGACATTCCATACACTGATTGTACCGAGGGAAAACGAATATTTGAAGTTCTTTGCACGTGCAAAAATCGGAGTTCAAATATAAGAGGTTTGCGGGATAAAAACTGCTAATAAAGTGCGGGAACAAGTGCAAGTTAAGGGTTTCAAACTTCATTACGAAATTTCCGTCTTGTTATTTTTCGGCGGTCTGTAACGTCATGAAGCTGTTTGTTTGCATCGACCTGGTTGGCTAGTCATGTCGTAAATAACTATTATATATGAACCGGACGGTCAGCTTCGAGGTTTGTTAATGTCGTTTTTAGTGGGGTTCCCAAACGGTACACGCGTATTCTTGACGAGGCGAGATTAGCGTATTATATGAAGCTTAACATATGAGAGGGATTTTTTTTCCGTTTGCGTCGCAAGAGGCCGAGTTTTCGCAGTGTTGATGCACAGGTGTTGTCGATATGCGCGGACCAGATTAGGTTATTTGTAAATGTTATGCCGAGATATTTAAAGCTACTGGTGTGCGAAATTTTCACATTCTTTACTGAGTAATTGAACATAAGGTGGAATTCTTTTATTAGTTATGCGCATGTACACTCTTATGGTTTGGTTAAGCTGGTCTCGCGTACCGCTTCGGCCTTGGGACTTTCCTCTCTACTACAACCCAACTATGAACATGTGTAACTTATTGCAATAAACTTTAAACTTGACAACGAAAGCTGTATTCCCTATACGTCACACCAACTTGGCATAAAATTCACTGTCATTCAGGGTAATTCGGTCATCTGTTGATTCAACAGCTCTGTACGAGTCCGCAAATAGACGAATACCAATGCTTTCATGGATGCAAGAAGTTATGTCGTTTATTTTTACCAGAAATAATAAGGACAACAGAATACTTATTTGAGACACCCCGGTTTTAACGGATCCAATGTCTGAAACGGGACCACCTACATCAACAAAGTGTTTTCTATTTTCAAGATATAAGGCAATTCCCTTTATTGTTACATACGGGACATTAAGTGTAGTAAGTGTATAGAGAAGATCCGAATGCGATACCCTGTCGAATGCTTTGCAGAGATCCAAAAAAATATTGCGCCAACTTGGCCCGACTGATCGAGAACTGAAGAAATTTCAGGTATGCACAATAGAAACAAGGTGAGTGGTACTAGATAAGCCCTTACGGAAACGGTGCTGGAAAAGTGTTAGAAAAATGGCAGCATCTCCACTCCGTGGATGATGGCGAGGGTGCGGAGCACGGGAACTCCAAATGACATCCAAGTTGCACCCCGACCGTCACTCGATTTGAGCCGTGAGTTGCACCTTGATTATTCCCTAAATGAAACTGCAACTCACAGCTCAAATAGAATTTCGCTTCATTTTCGCTCGATGGTGGTGCGCGCACGGATGAACGCGGACGGACATTGGGAGGTCCTAATGTACTCCGCACCGTTACAGGCGAGGAAATAAGCCGTTTCACTGTCGAGTACGAACTCACGGTCGTAGCCCAACGGGTAAGAGGACTGACACTAACTCTGTCTGGTCTACCAGACGCAGGCTCAAATCCTGCCGGTGCCTGTGTGATTTTTTTGCGATTGTAAATGCTATGCGCACGGACGCGGACGGACGCTTTGCGGTCCTGAGGTATTCCGCACCTAATATTGCGAGACTTCGAAAAGTATACAAAATAGTTGGAAATAATATGGTCCATGACTTTGCTGCATGAGTTGAGAAGAGAAATGGGGCAATAGTTTGCAACCTCGGCTCGATCACCAGCTTTAAAGATAGCCACTGTGCGTGCAATACGCCACATAACGGGTACAACACCTGCAGAAAAAGATAGGCGAAATATAACAACCAGGAATTCAGCTGTGGATTCGGCGTAGCGACAGAGAAACATATACATAGAATCTTATCAGGGCCTACAGGGGATTCCAATTTAAGGTTAAGGAATTTAAGATTAAGTAATCTCTAATAAAGAGCCTTCTCTCTCTCTCTCTCTCTCTCTCTCTCTCTCTCTCTCTCTCTCTCTCTCTCTCTCTCTCTCTCTCTCTCTCTCTCTCTCTCTCTCTCTCTCTCTCTCTCTCTCTCTCTCTCTCTTCCAAGTAACATTGAATCGATTCCTTTGTAACTGATGAAGTCAGAGTTCACTTCGGTGGGATTACGTATCTCTCAAATATGTTGTAACAAAGAACTGTATCCGAATAAACAAATTGGAAAAAAAAAACAATTGAATTCTGTGGCAATCGCCTGCTTATTGGTTATAATTTCATTGCCTCAATTTATGCAATTTATGTTGTGACTTCCTCTCATACTCAGGTGACCCTGAAAGTTTCGAGGATTAGTTCTAATAAAACGAAACAGGGCGGTGCAGTAGAAAAATCGCTTAGTTGCCCGACTTTTATGGGCTAACGCTCTACTTAGGGGTTCTGAACGACTTATTGTTTACCTTTCTTTTTGTGAACCTTTTTTATCTTGCGAACTACATTAATAATATCGCGAGTGATCCGTGGGTTTGAGCGGCGCACATTTTTCGTTTTCACTGGAACGAAGCTATCAATGCAGAAACGGCAAATGCCTTGAACATTATCCCACAGGAAGCTGACATCGTTATCGGCGACGTTGTCGACTTCTAAGTGTAAGTAATGCAGGACACTTTCATCGTTAGCCCTACTAAAGTCCCTTGCAGTTTTTCTTTCGGAATCAGACGCTAACCGCCCACCTTGTCGACATGTAACAATTACAACTTTCAGGTCAGATAAGACATCCACCACTGCAACATCCACTTCTGGCAAAATGACACTGTAAAACACAGGTCTACAATCGGCAAGAGATTCTCTGTATTCGGAGAGGGATATTTACAGCTTGATTAAGACAGCATGCAAGCATGATTTTGAATACAATGTGGTCATCGGAAGAGGAGGAAGAAAAAGAGGGTCAGTTAATGTTTGGAAGATTGAAATCTTCTGCTATAATAATGCTACTTTTGGAGGATTGTAATGCGTGATGAAATAGTTTAGTCAAGAAGGAGGCATCGGCGCAAAGCACCTGATAGACAGCAATAAGAATAAATGTCTGCAGAAATTCAGAGAAATATCCACTAAAGCGTAGCTTTCTTATGCCGCTTGTCTAGAGGGCGAGTTTTTTTCCGGCCAGTTATTCTTGTTTTTCTAAATCCTGTCTGACCAATTATCTCCATTTACGCTGTCATAACGATTATATTTGGAGCTTTCACGAAATCTTCATTACAGTGGAAATGCAAGGCCGTTGGAGGGTTCGTCATTTTCCGTAGTTTTTTTATATTTTTCTTGATTTTTAGTGTTTCAAAATTTCTTGCTCCAAATTATGTCATGTATGCTCATACAACGATTATAGGTGAAACTTCCGCGAAATCTGCAATATTGTGGTAATACAGGTCGTTATAAGATTTGCCATTTTCGGAATTTTTTTGGTATTGTTGTTATTTAATATTTTTTGAAAAATTTGTTTCACGAATTATGTACATTTACGCTACTATAACGATTACAGGTGAACCATTTGCGTAATTGGCATTATTGCAGAAATGCCATGCGTTATACGTTCTGCCATCTACCGTTATTTTTTTATTTTTTAGTTTTTCAATATTTTGTGCGACCAGTTATCTCCATTTACGCCATTATAGTGATTACAGATGGAACTTCCACATCAGCATTTTTGTGGAAATGCAGGGCGTTACACGGCCCTGGCTGTGGGGGTACTCGGCAAAGAATGCTACGCATTAATAAATGAGTTGCCATTGCGGAGGCATAAACTTTCATGACCATCAATCTTATCTAATCAGACTGCAGTTAATTTACGTCTGACAAGAACAGCGGCACCGCCGCCGCGTGAAGGCCTATGAATGCCGTGGAAGAGGAGAATAACATCGTAGTCATGACGCCAGTCTCACACATTGCGGTCACGTCAGGATCATGGGTTAGCAGGATATATTTAAGTTCAGTAGTTTTATTTCCAATGCCTGTTGCATTTATGTTCAAGAGAGAAAAATCATCCGGGGAGATGGCAGTAGATTGTCACTTGCTAACTTGGGACTAACAATTGAATAAACTTTGACACGCGCGTTTACCGTATCATCCCAAACGCAAACGTCATTGTCAACGTGAAGCTTATCGTTGAGCAAGTACACGCTTTTTCCGCTCTGTTTATCCAGCTTAGCACTTTCCCGCAGCAGCTTCCTCTTTCTGAGTGTTTGCCGAGAATAATCGTTTTCTATGAATATCTCGGTCCCTTTCAGTTTCGTTGCGTAAGTTTCAGAACGCGGGCCGGGATTCGTGTAAATATCTCCGCAGAACAAAAGTTTCCGACAAGCAGGCTCACATACGCAATGGTCATACGTGTCTGTGCGTACGGCAGGCCGGGTTAGAAAGAACCAGTTGTGAGCTCTGAGAACTGTCAACCTGGGCAATTAACCGGACAGGCCTGGTTAGCATAGTTGATTACCCATCGCTGTGCCCTCTGAAAACGAAACGTTGGGGACCATGATTTACAGCTGCTGTCGTTGGTGACGTAGTCGACCGAGGCGTCACGTAGCTGTCGCACGCTTGGTAGGCGGGTTGATAAAAAGGCGCTTCGTTTCGGAAGGAGGGTTATTCAAACGTGCGCGAAGCGGGTAGCCAGAAGAAGGCTAAGCCCAGTTAACGCACAGAATGGGGGCTGTCCACCGATGTCAGACAGAACTGCACCGATCAGCAGCGCCTGGCAATAAACGGGACGGGCTTGGTGAGCATATTTGATTTCACATCGCCATGCTTCCTGATGGTGATGGGAATACCTAGCCTCGTTTATCAGATGTGACAACGGAACTTTCCTTTATTAGTTAATGTCGGCGAGAAGAAGGCTTAGCCATTTGTACGTTTAAGGAAAGCTTAAGAGTATGCCAAATACTTGCTCAGTTTAGACAAAATAACATCGTTTATTACACCCTGAAGAGACTTAAAGTGAACACACTTCTCACAGCGGAGACTTCATGATCCGTTGTAAAAAGTATTAGTCTGGACGTTGATACAAATCAACTAAGAATTAAGTGTTTGTAAAATCTCGAACAAAGGTTAGTGCCTTACTACAGCGCGGGAACAGAACTATTACATATGGGGAATTTTGCCACATGATCCAGCGGTTACAGAATTATAAAATCAAACATATCAATTAGTTCTAAAAAAATTAAATTAGCATATTTTCATGGGATATTTTACGGGAGTGTCAAAAATTACGTAATGCCGTAATGACCTCATTAGTCTTAACTGCGAAAATTTTTAATTACGACATTGATATCAAAAAACAACGTTTACGTGTTGCTATGATCGTAAAGAAAAGTTACTCGCACCTTAGAGCGCGTACTAGCCTCACTTTACTATGCATTCCTTCACTGCCATATCTCGTATTCTATTTCTTCTGGGGGTAACACATATCAAACTCGCTTGGCACCTTTACAGCACAGACAAAACCAAGCTTTAAGAATAATCACTTGCAGCCATCTTTCATGCAATGCGTTGGTATTACTTGGTGATTTAAATAAATATTCTCTTTGCGTCCTAATTGATAAATTTTGTCAAGGAAATTTACCTATCTCGTTAATATCTGAAGATCGAAGCCCGCATTTCGATGCCACTCGATTCTCACACCACAAACAACTATCTCTTACCAATATCTAGGACTAACTACGGCAAACCAACTGCGAATTTTTTTGGCGACTTCATTCTGGAATTCAATACCTCCAACCATTAAATCATTTCCTTCAATTCATTCTTTTAAGAGGAAGATTCGCCGGATCATTTTGGCACAACGATTGTTATTATGTACTTGTATATGCGGTATGCCGATGAATATCCCCCTTTAATTACCTTTTTGTATAATACTTTTGATTCTTAGTAACAATATTTCACTTGATCGTATAAACATGTTCGTTTTGTGTTTTTTTACAATTGTTACTACTGTTAACCGCAATAGGTGTACTTTCCGTTTGTACTTGTCGGTAGGAGGTCCCTCCCCAGTCTATGACTATGGGACCTCCTAGAGTTAGGTATGCGCTGTGAAATTTAATGTGCAAAAATAACTGAAACAATAAACTGAAACAATAGCCTCAGGGTTTGCCGAGTAATGCCCTCATGTATATGAAATAAGCGCCCAATTAACTTGTTTTATTAGGCTATAATCCGGACGTGTACTTTGTTTTAATTCCAAGTTTGCCCTGCGACATAACGGTGCACGATTCACAGGTACACGAAGAAGTTTGCTTCGTGTATAAAGTCCAGAAGTTGCCGATGAAATGCTCCTTGAACCCAGTGCTGCAGGTCTAGAGGGCGGCCAGTGTAGAGGCCGGTCGCACGAAGGTGCCGTAATCGGACCTGATGCAGTCCCGGCTAGGTCCACAGCAGATGCTGCACATTCATATTCTGTACGGCGGAGTCGTAGAATGGGCAGGTGGAGTCGTATGGGCCGTGGTACTGCAATGGCCAAGAGGAAGTCACAGATGGCGTAAGGGCCATCCCAACGCGTATTCTCCGCAGCGCAACCTCCTCTCGACGAGTTAAGTAACCAGGGAGGTTTCAACCACACGGGGGTATGAGGGCTCGCGTGGTGTACCGGAGAATTTCCTTCTGTTGTGCCAGGTTTCCACTTGGATCTTCGGGGGAAAGTGGTAGTGAATGGAATTACACATTGTCATAATGACTTCAAGACTGGGAACAATGAAATAAGGGCATTTGAGGAATAGTTGTCAATCAGCCATTATTGGGAGTTTTGCTATGGTCTAAAACAAGGTTACTGAGCCTAACAATAGCCATATGGAGTATCATACTTTTAACCCCATAATACGGCAGTTACCAAGTTACGGCGCCATAAATATTAAACACATTTGATTTGTTTGAAACGCAAGCCTTCCATACTAAAACAGTCTGCTCAGGATACCCGATACAGTCTTTAACTGCTATGGATGTGACATTCGAGCCTCCGGCGAACACTTGCTTTAAAAATGCCTCGATACAGCGCCTTACACGAACGACATTACAAAAAAAATCACGCCAAGTCCACGGAATTAATGATGATAAGTGGGGCGAAGCTCGAGAGGGGGAGATCATCGGTAACCGTAACTCTCCCGTGAAAGTTCGCCCATTACATCATTAAGAAAGACGTAAGACTGTGTGCGTACATTGTACAAATCAACTTTTATTTTCGGAGTCAATGCTCCCAGGCCAAGACCTGGTGAAAGACCCCGCGCCATCGAGGACTACCCCGCACCTCCACCACAATTTGTCACGTAGGATGGGACACAACGGTAAAGAAAGAACTTTTATTTAGGGCGAACTTGTGCCCGAACAAGACGAGAGGAAACGAGCAAAGGTGCTTGCGTCTCGTTCGATCTCCGAGAACGACTGGTGGCACTCAGCCTGCCCACCTATACATCAAATGATAAATTGCTGAAGCTGGGACTACATAACACCCTTGCTGAGCATATTGAGGCTCAACGCGCCTCTCAACTGCGAAGGCTAGCGCTCACCCCAGCAGGCCGGGCAGTGCTCCAAGCGCTGGGTTGGCCATCACCGAATCATGCGGAGCAGCCCCAACGCCTCCCGCCCACCATCAGGACAAGACTGCGCGTGACTTCCATACTACAGCATATGCACCCCACCTACAACCGAGGCCGGCGGGAGGCACGAGTCCGTTACATGAATAAGAAATATGAAGCCGACCCTCAGGTTCGCTACACCGATGTCGCCCATGACCTGACATCAACTCGCACCACCCTTGTCGCTCTCAACTCCACAGGGCAGATTGCAACTGCGGCTACATACTGCTCATGCAAGGTCGACACTGCCGAAGCCCTAGCAATCGCCCACGCCGCAACAACCCACTCAGGCCTTCACTCCCTAACAATCATCTCCGACTCCCAGCAGGCTTGCCGCCTCTACCAAGCAGGCCTTGCCCCACCCCAGGCCATCCCTCTCCTACAACGGTTGCCCGAAGATCTTACCATCACACTCATTTGGGCCCCTGGTCACGCTGGACTCCCAGGGAACGAAGCAGCGCATGCTGCCGCCCGAGCGCTTCACTCCCGGGCATTCCCATCCAAGGAGCCGGCGAGCCGGACACCTCAGTTATCCCCACCTGACTTACTCACACCCCTCGACACCACTTCCAATGCCCTTCTATCTCACTATACCCACACACGAAGAACATACCCTCCTCCTCATCACACGCTCACCAACTACGAATGTTACAAT
>NW_027526335.1:83982300-84098741 GCF_048455015.1 Haemaphysalis longicornis
TGTTGGAAATAATATGGTCCATGACTTTGCTGCATGAGTTGAGAAGAGAAATGGGGCAATAGTTTGCAACCTCGGCTCGATCACCAGCTTTAAAGATAGCCACTGTGCGTGCAATACGCCACATAACGGGTACAACACCTGCAGAAAAAGATAGGCGAAATATAACAACCAGGAATTCAGCTGTGGATTCGGCGTAGCGACAGAGAAACATATACATAGAATCTTATCAGGGCCTACAGGGGATTCCAATTTAAGGTTAAGGAATTTAAGATTAAGTAATCTCTAATAAAGAGCCTTCTCTCTCTCTCTCTCTCTCTCTCTCTCTCTCTCTCTCTCTCTCTCTCTCTCTCTCTCTCTCTCTCTCTCTCTTTCCAAGTAACATTGAATCGATTCCTTTGTAACTGATGAAGTCAGAGTTCACTTCGGTGGGATTACGTATCTCTCAAATATGTTGTAACAAAGAACTGTATCCGAATAAACAAATTGGAAAAAAAAACAATTGAATTCTGTGGCAATCGCCTGCTTATTGGTTATAATTTCATTGCCTCAATTTATGCAATTTATGTTGTGACTTCCTCTCATACTCAGGTGACCCTGAAAGTTTCGAGGATTAGTTCTAATAAAACGAAACAGGGCGGTGCAGTAGAAAAATCGCTTAGTTGCCCGACTTTTATGGGCTAACGCTCTACTTAGGGGTTCTGAACGACTTATTGTTTACCTTTCTTTTTGTGAACCTTTTTTATCTTGCGAACTACATTAATAATATCGCGAGTGATCCGTGGGTTTGAGCGGCGCACATTTTTCGTTTTCACTGGAACGAAGCTATCAATGCAGAAACGGCAAATGCCTTGAACATTATCCCACAGGAAGCTGACATCGTTATCGGCGACGTTGTCGACTTCTAAGTGTAAGTAATGCAGGACACTTTCATCGTTAGCCCTACTAAAGTCCCTTGCAGTTTTTCTTTCGGAATCAGACGCTAACCGCCCACCTTGTCGACATGTAACAATTACAACTTTCAGGTCAGATAAGACATCCACCACTGCAACATCCACTTCTGGCAAAATGACACTGTAAAACACAGGTCTACAATCGGCAAGAGATTCTCTGTATTCGGAGAGGGATATTTACAGCTTGATTAAGACAGCATGCAAGCATGATTTTGAATACAATGTGGTCATCGGAAGAGGAGGAAGAAAAAGAGGGTCAGTTAATGTTTGGAAGATTGAAATCTTCTGCTATAATAATGCTACTTTTGGAGGATTGTAATGCGTGATGAAATAGTTTAGTCAAGAAGGAGGCATCGGCGCAAAGCACCTGATAGACAGCAATAAGAATAAATGTCTGCAGAAATTCAGAGAAATATCCACTAAAGCGTAGCTTTCTTATGCCGCTTGTCTAGAGGGCGAGTTTTTTTCCGGCCAGTTATTCTTGTTTTTCTAAATCCTGTCTGACCAATTATCTCCATTTACGCTGTCATAACGATTATATTTGGAGCTTTCACGAAATCTTCATTACAGTGGAAATGCAAGGCGTTGGAGGGTTCGTCATTTTCCGTAGTTTTTTTATATTTTTCTTGATTTTTAGTGTTTCAAAATTTCTTGCTCCAAATTATGTCATGTATGCTCATACAACGATTATAGGTGAAACTTCCGCGAAATCTGCAATATTGTGGTAATACAGGTCGTTATAAGATTTGCCATTTTCGGAATTTTTTTGGTATTGTTGTTATTTAATATTTTTTGAAAAATTTGTTTCACGAATTATGTACATTTACGCTACTATAACGATTACAGGTGAACCATTTGCGTAATTGGCATTATTGCAGAAATGCCATGCGTTATACGTTCTGCCATCTACCGTTATTTTTTTATTTTTTAGTTTTTCAATATTTTGTGCGACCAGTTATCTCCATTTACGCCATTATAGTGATTACAGATGGAACTTCCACATCAGCATTTTTGTGGAAATGCAGGGCGTTACACGGCCCTGGCTGTGGGGGTACTCGGCAAAGAATGCTACGCATTAATAAATGAGTTGCCATTGCGGAGGCATAAACTTTCATGACCATCAATCTTATCTAATCAGACTGCAGTTAATTTACGTCTGACAAGAACAGCGGCACCGCCGCCGCGTGAAGGCCTATGAATGCCGTGGAAGAGGAGAATAACATCGTAGTCATGACGCCAGTCTCACACATTGCGGTCACGTCAGGATCATGGGTTAGCAGGATATATTTAAGTTCAGTAGTTTTATTTCCAATGCCTGTTGCATTTATGTTCAAGAGAGAAAAATCATCCGGGGAGATGGCAGTAGATTGTCACTTGCTAACTTGGGACTAACAATTGAATAAACTTTGACACGCGCGTTTACCGTATCATCCCAAACGCAAACGTCATTGTCAACGTGAAGCTTATCGTTGAGCAAGTACACGCTTTTTCCGCTCTGTTTATCCAGCTTAGCACTTTCCCGCAGCAGCTTCCTCTTTCTGAGTGTTTGCCGAGAATAATCGTTTTCTATGAATATCTCGGTCCCTTTCAGTTTCGTTGCGTAAGTTTCAGAACGCGGGCCGGGATTCGTGTAAATATCTCCGCAGAACAAAAGTTTCCGACAAGCAGGCTCACATACGCAATGGTCATACGTGTCTGTGCGTACGGCAGGCCGGGTTAGAAAGAACCAGTTGTGAGCTCTGAGAACTGTCAACCTGGGCAATTAACCGGACAGGCCTGGTTAGCATAGTTGATTACCCATCGCTGTGCCCTCTGAAAACGAAACGTTGGGGACCATGATTTACAGCTGCTGTCGTTGGTGACGTAGTCGACCGAGGCGTCACGTAGCTGTCGCACGCTTGGTAGGCGGGTTGATAAAAAGGCGCTTCGTTTCGGAAGGAGGGTTATTCAAACGTGCGCGAAGCGGGTAGCCAGAAGAAGGCTAAGCCCAGTTAACGCACAGAATGGGGGCTGTCCACCGATGTCAGACAGAACTGCACCGATCAGCAGCGCCTGGCAATAAACGGGACGGGCTTGGTGAGCATATTTGATTTCACATCGCCATGCTTCCTGATGGTGATGGGAATACCTAGCCTCGTTTATCAGATGTGACAACGGAACTTTCCTTTATTAGTTAATGTCGGCGAGAAGAAGGCTTAGCCATTTGTACGTTTAAGGAAAGCTTAAGAGTATGCCAAATACTTGCTCAGTTTAGACAAAATAACATCGTTTATTACACCCTGAAGAGACTTAAAGTGAACACACTTCTCACAGCGGAGACTTCATGATCCGTTGTAAAAAGTATTAGTCTGGACGTTGATACAAATCAACTAAGAATTAAGTGTTTGTAAAATCTCGAACAAAGGTTAGTGCCTTACTACAGCGCGGGAACAGAACTATTACATATGGGGAATTTTGCCACATGATCCAGCGGTTACAGAATTATAAAATCAAACATATCAATTAGTTCTAAAAAAATTAAATTAGCATATTTTCATGGGATATTTTACGGGAGTGTCAAAAATTACGTAATGCCGTAATGACCTCATTAGTCTTAACTGCGAAAATTTTTAATTACGACATTGATATCAAAAAACAACGTTTACGTGTTGCTATGATCGTAAAGAAAAGTTACTCGCACCTTAGAGCGCGTACTAGCCTCACTTTACTATGCATTCCTTCACTGCCATATCTCGTATTCTATTTCTTCTGGGGGTAACACATATCAAACTCGCTTGGCACCTTTACAGCACAGACAAAACCAAGCTTTAAGAATAATCACTTGCAGCCATCTTTCATGCAATGCGTTGGTATTACTTGGTGATTTAAATAAATATTCTCTTTGCGTCCTAATTGATAAATTTTGTCAAGGAAATTTACCTATCTCGTTAATATCTGAAGATCGAAGCCCGCATTTCGATGCCACTCGATTCTCACACCACAAACAACTATCTCTTACCAATATCTAGGACTAACTACGGCAAACCAACTGCGAATTTTTTTGGCGACTTCATTCTGGAATTCAATACCTCCAACCATTAAATCATCTCCTTCAATTCATTCTTTTAAGAGGAAGATTCGCCGGATCATTTTGGCACAACGATTGTTATTATGTACTTGTATATGCGGTATGCCGATGAATATCCCCCTTTAATTACCTTTTTGTATAATACTTTTGATTCTTAGTAACAATATTTCACTTGATCGTATAAACATGTTCGTTTTGTGTTTTTTTACAATTGTTACTACTGTTAACCGCAATAGGTGTACTTTCCGTTTGTACTTGTCGGTAGGAGGTCCCTCCCCAGTCTATGACTATGGGACCTCCTAGAGTTAGGTATGCGCTGTGAAATTTAATGTGCAAAAATAACTGAAACAATAAACTGAAACAATAGCCTCAGGGTTTGCCGAGTAATGCCCTCATGTATATGAAATAAGCGCCCAATTAACTTGTTTTATTAGGCTATAATCCGGACGTGTACTTTGTTTTTAATTCCAAGTTTGCCCTGCGACATAACGGTGCACGATTCACAGGTACACGAAGAAGTTTGCTTCGTGTATAAAGTCCAGAAGTTGCCGATGAAATGCTCCTTGAACCCAGTGCTGCAGGTCTAGAGGGCGGCCAGTGTAGAGGCCGGTCGCACGAAGGTGCCGTAATCGGACCTGATGCAGTCCCGGCTAGGTCCACAGCAGATGCTGCACATTCATATTCTGTACGGCGGAGTCGTAGAATGGGCAGGTGGAGTCGTATGGGCCGTGGTACTGCAATGGCCAAGAGGAAGTCACAGATGGCGTAAGGGCCATCCCAACGCGTATTCTCCGCAGCGCAACCTCCTCTCGACGAGTTAAGTAACCAGGGAGGTTTCAACCACACGGGGTATGAGGGCTCGCGTGGTGTACCGGAGAATTTCCTTCTGTTGTGCCAGGTTTCCACTTGGATCTTCGGGGGGAAAGTGGTAGTGAATGGAATTACACATTGTCATAATGACTTCAAGACTGGGAACAATGAAATAAGGGCATTTGAGGAATAGTTGTCAATCAGCCATTATTGGGAGTTTTGCTATGGTCTAAAACAAGGTTACTGAGCCTAACAATAGCCATATGGAGTATCATACTTTTAACCCCATAATACGGCAGTTACCAAGTTACGGCGCCATAAATATTAAACACATTTGATTTGTTTGAAACGCAAGCCTTCCATACTAAAACAGTCTGCTCAGGATACCCGATACAGTCTTTAACTGCTATGGATGTGACATTCGAGCCTCCGGCGAACACTTGCTTTAAAAATGCCTCGATACAGCGCTTACACGAACGACATTACAAAAAAATCACGCCAAGTCCACGGAATTAATGATGATAAGTGGGGCGAAGCTCGAGAGGGGGAGATCATCGGTAACCGTAACTCTCCCGTGAAAGTTCGCCCATTACATCATTAAGAAAGACGTAAGACTGTGTGCGTACATTGTACAAATCAACTTTATTTTCGGAGTCAATGCTCCCAGGCCAAGACCTGGTGAAAGACCCCGCGCCATCGAGGACTACCCCCGCACCTCCACCACAATTTGTCACGTAGGATGGGACACAACGGTAAAGAAAGAACTTTTATTTAGGGCGAACTTGTGCCCGAACAAGACGAGAGGAAACGAGCAAAGGTGCTTGCGTCTCGTTCGATCTCCGAGAACGACTGGTGGCACTCAGCCTGCCCACCTATACATCAAATGATAAATTGCTGAAGCTGGGACTACATAACACCCTTGCTGAGCATATTGAGGCTCAACGCGCCTCTCAACTGCGAAGGCTAGCGCTCACCCCAGCAGGCCGGGCAGTGCTCCAAGCGCTGGGTTGGCCATCACCGAATCATGCGGAGCAGCCCCAACGCCTCCCGCCCACCATCAGGACAAGACTGCGCGTGACTTCCATACTACAGCATATGCACCCCACCTACAACCGAGGCCGGCGGGAGGCACGAGTCCGTTACATGAATAAGAAATATGAAGCCGACCCTCAGGTTCGCTACACCGATGTCGCCCATGACCTGACATCAACTCGCACCACCCTTGTCGCTCTCAACTCCACAGGGCAGATTGCAACTGCGGCTACATACTGCTCATGCAAGGTCGACACTGCCGAAGCCCTAGCAATCGCCCACGCCGCAACAACCCACTCAGGCCTTCACTCCCTAACAATCATCTCCGACTCCCAGCAGGCTTGCCGCCTCTACCAAGCAGGCCTTGCCCCACCCCAGGCCATCCCTCTCCTACAACGGTTGCCCGAAGATCTTACCATCACACTCATTTGGGCCCCTGGTCACGCTGGACTCCCAGGGAACGAAGCAGCGCATGCTGCCGCCCGAGCGCTTCACTCCCGGGCATTCCCATCCAAGGAGCCGGCGAGCCGGACACCTCAGTTATCCCCACCTGACTTACTCACACCCCTCGACACCACTTCCAATGCCCTTCTATCTCACTATACCCACACACGAAGAACATACCCTCCTCCTCATCACACGCTCACCAACTACGAATGTTACCCATACCACCGACTACAAACTAGCACATTCTTCAATCACGCCATCCTACACCATATCGCCCCCACTATCTACCCTTCCCACTGCCAGCACTGCAATACCCCTCTCACCACTTACCATCTAGTATTCTCCTGCCCATACTCACCTAACCCCCTCCCCTCACCCTCCCTGGAGCAGTGGGAGACTGAGCTGACCCGCCCGGACCCAGCCCGCCAGCAGGCCCTGGTCTCCCGGGCTCTCCAGTCAGCGCGGTCACGAGGCCTTCTGGACTAAGGAGGCCTCCCACACCCCTTCCCCTTCCCCTGTTGCGCCAATAAACGTTCACCACCTGCGTTCGTGGCGTGATCTCTTGCGTGATCTCCCCCTCGCAGTACACGTGCGCTCGCGCCTCCGTTGGCGAACACAGACAAGCCCGCGCTCCCGGTGCCGAGTTTGCGCTGCCGGTTGCAGCCGGTTCTTGCGCGTGCAACGCGGCCCACTTTGCGACATCTCCGAAAGCATGCGGCGGTCACGTACCACGAGACACAAGGGATGGACAGACCCATGGCTTTAGGAGCTTCGCCCCTAAAAACCCCGCCCGCTGCGGACAGTACTAGGCCGACCGCAGCGTTTTAAAAAAGATAGACACTGCAAATCTGTTTTCTTTTTTTGCGTCCCCTTTGAGTCACGACGATAGGACGATTGAAATAGTGCCAAAGAAATATCCCTGCATCCAGAGTCAATTATTTATGGACTTCAGTCCTCTCGTTAAATTCCTTTCCCCTTTCTACATTCGATAATACTGCTAACACTGATGTGGAGGGGTTGGGGCTTTATATATAGTATTCGTATTTCAATCATTCAGTGCGCGCAGAGTTTGGTATTAAAAGGCATCGGGATTGCCGCTGCAGACGCTTCATTCGGACAAAGATTCCCTAAGAGACACTTGACAAGGATAAAGGATAGTACGAGTTCATCTCCATTTCAGCGCACGCCAGCATCATGGGCGACGTCTTCTGGATTTCCCAGAAGTGGGGACTCGGGATGCTGCTCCTGCTGCTCTGCATATTGGGGCCGCTTGCAACGACGACCGCTTTCGAGGAACCCGTTGCCGTGAACAACAGTGAGTGCTTACCCTCGTTCATTGCTGTATACCGGGAAGACAGCGGTAGCAGGAGAGACGGGGGAATAGTTTGATTAAAAATGAAAGAACATTAAGTTAATTATACCATTCTTTGTGTAGGTGTTAAAGTGCCAGATTATGATTTGTATTGCGAAAGAACTATTATTCCACATCTGCCTGTTTCGCGGGGAACTCGTGAAGCATGTTTCGTGGAGCCTAGCTACGCGCAGCTTGACATACGATGCGAAGGCCGTTATTCTGCATCTCGCAAGCCCAGTTTTGAAGGCTAGTTGGCGTTAAGCCTAAATAACCCTCGGAATGTATGGGCTAAATTGTGAGTAGCTTGGTCTTGCATTTGTTTGAAAAAAAGGGCAGTCTCTACGGGCGTGTTTGCGTGTTTGCGTGTATGTGTGAGCGCGTGTACTGTGTGGTGTGCGTGCTAGTTTCTATTCGTGACCGTGCACATGTGTGTGCGCGCGTTTATGTACAGTCATGGTAAACTGGAATGCGATCACGAAAATAGGAACCAGAACACAAACAGTGCGACTTGTTTCCATGCATGTCAAATCGACGGGTGGCTTAATTAGAGCAACAAAGTTGCCAAATGTGGCTTTCCAATTGTACCTGTAGAGCGCCATTATTTGACCTCCGCAGCAGTATTTTTCGATCTTGGGTGTTCCGGTTTATATTGTAACGTTCGTTTTTTATTTCTCCTTTATATTACGTGCTTGTGTATGTGTGTGTGTTTGTGCATGTGTGTGTGTGTGTGTGTGTAATCATCACTATCCCCAGCCATATCCCACCTTTCCCTCTTTCGCTCTCCTCCCCTTTCACTGTTATGAAGGCAAGCGTCCGGAAATTTTGGTTCTAACATTTTTCTCAAGTAACCATCCCGGATGCAATGGTACCACCGCGAGTCATTCAGAGACGTCCACATCCTCGGCAGTTCTTTTGACGCTGCTGGGTCTGGAGCACCCCTGCTCCACCAATTTCCAGACACAATATCCCAACTCCTCTACCTCATGCGGCAACTCTGTGGACACTAACACGGCCTGAGGGAACAAGATACCTGCCGTCTCGTCGAAACCCTAGTCCGTAGCCTCCTCACAAACTTTAACCCCCTACATCCGACTCAAACCTCTAGGACAGAGCAAGCTAGACGCACTTATCCGTCAGGCGTACAAGGTCGCACTTGGCCAGCCAGCTTTCACTACCCCACAGAAACTGCTTCAACTGGACTACATTACACCCAATCTGGGCAGCTCGAGACCCAATACACTAGACAACTGGCACGCCTCACACTCACCCCTACTGTCCCAACTGTCCTCGGGTTAAAAGGTAGGTCGGTCGGTGTTTTTGTTTTGTATGTGTGCGTGTGTGCTTGTCGATATTTACATAGCTCCTCTACACGCTCGTAATATGATGTGTCTGCGGTATAATCGCGCCCCTGACTCTACGGCTATTTTGAGGTAGATTAATTGCAAAGGTTTCGCGGTTGAATCTGTCACAAAATGTTTCCGCACTTTCGGCACTCATGGCGAACACTCAAAATCAAATTTTGTTCTTTCTTTTTCTATTCAGCCCACTGTGTCTGGAAGAACAAAGCCTATCCCGATGGAGCTTTCATTGACTCGGATGACCCGTGTATGAGGTTTCAATGCGACGCACGGGAGGGAGGTATTCCCGGTGTCCCGTACGTAGCTGATCAATAGTTATTCGCTGCGGTTACTATTTTTGTAAATAGCTACTTCAGAGATGTCCCACCCAATTTCTAAAACGGAGATAGCAAGCGCGGAATGTAGTTTGTCAGCAAGTGCAGCAATTTTGTTTGTGTACATTTGTGCGTTTAAGCTATTCAGTCTACGAAAATGGCCTCTTCTTTCCGTGTGAATGTGAGGAAATGACATTTCCAAGAATGGCGATGAGGAACAAATCTTTATTCTTCGAATTTAAGTTGAGATGTCAGGGCATCCGCCCAGGAGGAATGGGACGGGTGTCTAATCGTCTACGACCAAGTCGGCTCGGCTGGCGGTTCAGGCCCTCGTCACCAGTTCAGGCTGGATTTTAAAATCGGGACTCACCACGCGGTTCACCCACTGCTCAAAGGAGGGTGAGGGTAGTTGGGCAAGATCTCGGGGCTTCTGGCGCTCTCATATCTGTTGGTACAGCGGGGTCGGCATAGGACACAAATGGAAGGCACGTTGGGCAAGGGAAATCGCACGAAGGAGGGTTCTATGGTGGTAGGTGCTCAACAGGAGTCTCCGAAGCGATGGCCTTTGTTCCTGTCTAGAGCAATGGCCGCCTCTTCGGCGGCTTCTGTTTATGAAATATGCACAGTAAGGGCGGTAGTTTTTTTTTTTTTTTTTACTCTCACGTGTATGACACCCAGCCCGCCCGCTGGTTAGTCCATATAGAGAATCTGGTCCACACATTCTGTAGTGGCCACGACGGGAATTCTGTTCCGTTTACCCCTTAACGGCGATATAATTTTTCCCAAGATACCTACATTAGTCTGAGAGCTACTGGGCATGCACGAAAAACTGGAGACGGAGATTTTTTTACTGTCGATGCTAGCCGCAGGCAGCCGGACATCGACATCCTGCAAAATGCTTCTTTTATGGCCCGAGTTTCATAGGAGGCCCGGATGGGAAAGCAACTCGCGTGGATGTCTCCCGGAGAAGTTATACCAGATAACGCTGTCCTCCCCGTAACTTGCTAGAGGGGTCGGCCGGGAAAGCGACTGACGGCATAGCGCCTGATAGAGAGAGAAAGGACTTTATTGAGGTACCGGCAGTCGGGGACGGATCAGGCCACGCAGGGCTTCACCGTCCCGTAGTCTTCACCGCTCACCGCGGCGTCGGGCCGACCCCGAGGTCTGTGTCTGGTCGGCGCGGGCTACTTGGAGTGCCGCCGCTGTCGCCCCTAGCCCTCGCTCCCGCAGGAGGCCGAGGGGAGTGCGGGTTCCCCTTTCGCCTTTGCCTGTCCAGTGCAGCCTCGAGCCGCTGGATGGCCCTTAGCTGATCTTCTCGCCCCGAAGAGCGCACTGAGTCCGCAATGTCCGGTGGGAGGATCGGCCTCCCCGCACTTGAGTTGTGGTCCGCACATCCCCACATCAAGTGGGCCAAGTCTGCGTTCACACGCGCACACACACTGCACACCTCGTCCTCGTACATGTCCGGGCACACGTGGCGCGCGAGCGCCGGTGTAAGCACCGTCCCGGTTTGCAGTTGTCGTAGAAGCACGGCCTCTCTCCTCGCGAGCCCCGGGTGGGGCGAAGGATAGGCCTGCCTCTCTGTCCTATACCAACACAGCGTAGCACCGTATGTGGTCAGGGGCTCTGCGCCGTTGTCGTCCTCGTCGTTGCTTGGCTCGTCGTCGACGTCGGCGTCCGTTGCTGGCGCGGCCCGGCACGCGGCGAGATCACGGGCCGCAGCGTCGGCTGCCTCGTCGACGTTCTTGTAGCCGCCTCGCAGCTCCCGACCCATGTGGGCCGGAAACCAGCGCACGGTCGTCGTTGCGTTCTTGCGCGCGCCTTCCCCGATGCCGGAGAGGACTCGCATCGTTGTCTTGCAGACCATACCCCTGGCGAGATTGGCGATTGCCGACTTCGAGTCGCTGAACACCGTTCGCGTGTCGGGGTGAAGCAGGGCCAGCGCTATGGCCGCCTCCTCCGCCTGTCTGGCGGTCTTGGCTTGCACGCTGCCCGCACTCAGTACTTCTCCCGTGGCGGCTCGTATCGCCACCACGGCGTAGGTGTCTTCCCTGTCGCGGCGTTTGGAAGCGTCCACGTACACCGCGTCGCTCCTCCCATTGTACCCCTTGGCGAACGCGCACGCCCGCGCCATCCTCCGCTCCGAGTTTCGCCCCGGCGCCACGTTCTTGGGTAGCGGTGGGATCACCAGGCTGCTTGCGATGTCGTCGCGCAGTGGTACTAGCTCGTCCTCCTCGTAGAAGGAGCAGTTTAGTCCCACGCGCTGTAGTAACCTTCTGCCCGTGCGGGTCAATCCTAGGCGCTCCAGTTGCTACGTTCGCTGCGCCTCACTGATCTCCGAGAGCGTGTTGTGTACTCCTAGAGACGCGAGGGCCGCGTTGCTCGTGCTGTTGAGGAGGCCCAGGGCCGCCCGGTACGACTTGCATCGCCGCGTCGATCTTTGCGCGTTCTTGGGTCCGCCAGTCGTGGAAGGCTCCCACGTAGGCCACCTGGCTGACCACGAATGCCTGCAGCAGGCGCAGCAGGCTCGCTTCTCGCATGCCGCGCGCCCGCGTGGCGAGGCGCTTGACGAGGCGCGTGGCGATGCCCATCTTTGTTACCAACCGTTCGACAGTGGTGTTGTTGTAGCGTCGGCACGCGTCGATGTGCATACGCAGGACGCGGATGCTCGTCGCTTCGGGGATCGCCGTGCCGTCGCTCCCGCGTACCACGATGCTGCGCTCCGCTTCGGTCTTCTTGCGGTGACGTCCCGTCGGGGGCAGGACCAGGAGTTGCGATTTTGGCGGGGCGCATCGGAGGCCCGTGCCGCGCAGGCTCTCCTCTATGCCGTCCACCGCCTCTTGTAACGCCGACTCGATGTGGCCGTCGCTGCCGCCCGGCACCCACAGTGTAATGTCGTCGGCGTAGATGGTGTAGCGGACGTCGGGTAGCTCGTCCAGGTGGCGGGCCACGCCGATCATTACGAGGTTGAATAGCAGCGGCGAGATGACAGAGCCCTGCGACGTGCCGACGCTGCCCAGTTCTCGCTCCTCGAGTTGTGTCCCGCCCACCTCCAGTCGGGCCGTGCGGCCGGTCAGGAAGATTCGAACGTAGTTGTAAGACCGTTGTCCCAGGCCGAGCCGGGACACTTGGGCCAGGATCGCCGAGTGCTTCACCTTGTCGAAGGCACTCTGCAGGTCCAGGCCCAGGATGGCACGGTTGTCCGAGGTCGGTCCCGACGGCGGAGCCAGCACCTCGCGTTGCAGCAGCAGCATTGCGTCCTGTGTCCCCAGCCTCGAGCGGAAGCCCAGCATGGGGTCGGGGTACAGGCCGTTGGACTCGAGATACCGTTGCCACCGGTCGTTGAGAACGTGCTCCAACACCTTCCCCACGCACGACGTGAGAGAGATGGGGCGCAGGCTCTCTATGCCCGGCGGCTTGTTGGGCTTCGGTATGAGAATTGTCTTGGCCGTCTTCCACTGTCGCGGGAGGCTGCCGGCTCGCCAGTGCTCGTTGAAGTACTTTGTGAGCGAGGAACCACACTTCATGCGGGTATCAGATCCCCTGCACTTGAAGATGGCGGCGTCTTCGCCAGGCAGGTCGAGACCTTGAACGTTTTAAAGCGAAAGCTTTCTTAGGGGGTTTTGATTTGGTTGCTTGATTAAGAACTTTAACGCGCTGACGCTACACACACGACGAGGCGCGCCGTAGTGGAGGGCTCCGGATAAATTTTGACCACCTGGGGGTCTTTAACGGGGTCTGAAATCTCGAGCACACGGGCGTTTCCACTTTTCGCCTCCTTCAGAAAAGCAGCCGCCGCGCCGGCAATCGAACCCGCGTCCTTGAGCTCAGAGGCACAGCGCGTTAGCCACTGAGCCACCACGGCGGGGTGCTTTCTTAGTGGGACCAATGGCGTTCTGTCAGAAAACCAATGCATTTCCCCATAGACCGGTTGGTCGACCGAAGAGCTCTGATAAGATCTTTGAACACGCGGTGCGTGCGTGAAACCAGGGTTCCATTGTGTCGAAATGGTCACTTGAAAATCGCGAAAAAGGAACGGTTCTAGGTAACGCAATACACCCATCGATCGTGAAGGAGGAGTACACTAGTATACCTTTATCTCATAAGCCACGTATCGGTAACGTTTAAGTCGTTCGTAGATGTGTTTACCTGTTTTCACGTAAAATCGTCACACGTGTTAGGTTTTAGCTTGCGATTTGGGTCTTTGAAGCATTGAGGATCGATTGGACGCACTTTCAGCGAAGGTTGGCCATTTCAGCGAAGTTTAAATGCACTTTTAGCTTTCCCGCTTCTATCAGATCTCTTTAAGAGAGGATGGCATATTATTTTGCTCCGTGTCGCATTTCTTGAATCAGCACCGAATGCTCGCCGTTGTAACAAATCAGCAACTACGCCAAGCACAATCACACATTTAAAAATGCCACTCACGAGTTCCTTTCAACCCATGCATACCACGATGAATGCTCCACATTAGGTAGATTCTCACCCATGCGCGGGGTCCACAAATTTTTAGATGCAACGCATTTCTTTAACTCGCCTTGTCCCGCGTTGTCGCGGCGTAGTCCGCATCCCTCCCCCATTCTCCTCGCCGCGGCAGCTGCGCGCTCCGCCGCTCTCACCGTAGCGCCATCTGTGCGTCACCGCGGTCAGCGCGCAGCTTGCGCTCGGCTACGCTCGCTGCCGTCGCCGTGCCAGCTGTGCGTTAGCGCGCAGCTAGCGCTCGGTTAAAAATTTACACCATATTCCCGTAAGGGGAACCATGGGGTAGGTGCGACGCATCGGGGGTGAACATGCTGGGTAAATAGGATACACAACAACAGCAATCCACACGCTGACATCGCTAACATAACGGAAACGCAACGGCAACCCCCGATGCGTCGCATCTACCCCATGGTTCCCCTCGCGGGAAGATGGTGTAAATTTTTATCCAATGTGTGCGTTTCAGCCCCTCCAGTCAAAATGCATGGTTGAGGCTGGTAGCATGTTCTCTTTATATAATGGATTTAGCCAATAGGGTTGGCATGACGTGTTGATTTCCCCTGCTTGACCATTCAACATGGACAATACTTCTGAGTCAATGTCGATAGCCGTCCACACTGATAAACTGCATGTACCTGATTTAGCGAAAATACCACATTGATACAACCTTTCTGTTCTTTCAGATGTCCCGAAATCTTCCCGGCACCAGGTAAAAAGTGCACGAAGAAGAAGGGAACAGGCTTCTACCCCGCCTGCTGCGACGATTTTGTGTGTCCATAAGCACTTCGCTTCGAAGGTGCTGAGAAAAAATATTCACTACAAGTAAGCGACCAAAGGCAGTTCTTAAAAACGTAAGAAGCTATATCGCGCTTTAACCCTCATCGGCCACTATGTGAAAATAAAATGGTATACGCTCTCCGAAACACGTTTTTTGATGTCTTAAAGCAAAAGTTACAATGGCGCATTGGGAGACGAAGCTGTAGTAGGCGTGAGCACTGGCAAGGGCATCTTGGACAGTAAAGTAATTCTTGGAGGGACAGTTCATTGCGCGAGGGGTTCCAAAGCTCAAAGCGTTCCATATGGAAATGGCCTGAGGAGGCCATCAGTGCCGGTACAACACTCATGGAGGGATCTGAAGAACCCAACCAAGCGAGCAAGCGGACAAGCAGCGAAATTCACCGCCGTCGTCAACTCTCCCATTAGGGGGCGGCAGGAACATGCAGTGAAGAATGCGCTGGAGACCAACCGAAGCCATACGAAAGCGTTAGGGTGCATCGCAAAGCTAAAGGCCTCAAGCGTGCAACTGGACATTTATGCTTTGGCATTCATAAAGCATAAGAACTGCTTGGATGTGCTGGGTGCCACTCATCTCCATCACTCGAACCAACTGTGTCTTGTATTTAAATTGTCGCAAACAAAAATCTTCGCGAGGTTGATTGGGTAATACGCTTTGTTGGAACATGAATCAGCAATTATTGTATATACAGTCGAACCCATCTATAGCGATCCCGGGTATAAGGATCTATCGGTTATCAGTTATAACCACGATATTTCGGTGTACTTACGACTTTCCTATGCTACCCATTGAAACTGCGTCCAGATATGCCGAACGTTTTTCGAACCGTCCTAGTTTTACAACGAACACTTCGACATAAAAATATGGCGCATGCGAAATGAAAAAAAAAACGAAACAACTCAAAATTGTCCTTAAAACATGAGAGAGGTGGCGTGCTGGTGCGTCCACACTTTCAGTTTAATCGTGACGAAGATATGCCAGATCGGCGACCACCGCTCCCAGATTTCGGACGCCGCGACCGATGTCACTCACTTTCTAGGCATTTCTCCTAAGGAAGAATGGATGTGAGGAAGAAAAAAAAATGAGGAAGCTTGAATCCTGGCGGTGAGCTGGCGGCCAAACAGCGAAGCCTGTCGGTCAACCAGCGAAAGCATAGCCTTCGCATGAAATTCAGATTTCAGGGTACATTTCCTCTGATGCAATCATTGTAAAAAAAAAATACTTATTCTGTCCTGCATTCTTGTTCTGTAGATGTAGTTAAATTTGTTTTTAATGGGGTAATTAGCAGCCATAAATTGCACTCCGCGGTAAAGGTAATTAAGTGTGGACAATTGAGAATACCAAGCATATGCAAGATGCCATAAATAAACTTTATACGCCACTCCGTGTCAAGTTCCGCTTAAGCGTTGCTATCGTCGGTGGCTGTCTTTACGCCCACCGAGTCGACGCGAACGCGGCACTGCACGCTGCAAACAGCGCCGGTGGTTATTTAGCTGCCATCTACAGATCGCGGTTCGCCGACACTTCGTTTGCACAGTCACTGATAACGAATAGTGATACTATTCAAACTTTCAAACTTCCGCTCTTCTCCGGCCGAAGTACACAGCTCCCGGTACGTTCAGAGTGGCGCGGCTGATAGTATATCGCGGCCATTACGGTGAGTGGAGATTTTGAAGACGTTTGAAAGAATTTCTTCCTGGGCGTTGTGGCGGTAGCGGCAGAATCCACGCAAACACACTTTAGTTCAATCGTAAGCAAGCAGGGGAGTGCTTTGATGAAGCTAAAGGCTAAATTCTCACCCAAGGGATTGTTCGACATGTTCGCTAATTTGCTTGAGTTTTAAAGGGCGAGCCCATATGCAACGAACTATTGATATTGTCGCGAATCCCCCGTTCCGTCTGCTCTTTTTTCTATTGTAGCATCCTTCTCCGGTCGCCTAGCCCCATTTTTTCTCTAAAGCGCATGCGGAGTGTGCGTCTGCGCGCTGACCGACCGGGAGACGGCTGTTGAGGGGACCGAGCCATCGTTGCAGCTTAGCGCCGCAGTGGCGTTCCATTCCCCCCCGTGGCCTGTGCGCTGGTCGCATTCGGTCTCCGGGTCCTCAGTGTTCTTCAGACGACCTTCCTTTTTTTTTTTCCCCTGTTTACTTTAGTGCGTTTTGTCTAAACTAATTTCTTTACACCCATGGTTCTCCAAGCGCGCGTTTTCGGGTTCGGCCTTGTGCCTGTGTTTGATTTTTCCTTTTCACTTCGGCGGGAACATACCTGATTGGAGCTAAGAAGCGTCTCGCGGATTGGCGGCAGAAAGTCTTGCTCCATTAGGTCCGCACGCTCCAGGATGCACTTTTTCCCCCAATACGTCCCCCACCGGACCGCTTGAAGCGAATATAACGCGGCTCCGCTGGCTATTGTGGCAGGCGGCAGCTACACCAGGGGAGCCACTTGCTGCCGGTCGTCGGGGCCAGACGCCGGGAGCCCTTCGCCCGCAAACTATGTTTCGTTGAGTACTCTTGATTGCCTGTTTTCTCCTATTTCTATGTATCAGTTGTAACGTTTTTCCTCTATGTTTTAAATCGAAGTGTAATAATTGAACAAGTTACCCTTTTAAACCTCTAAAACCTTAGAGTGCTTCATCACCCGACTCATCCTTCAACAGTAGCGGTGCTGGGCCAAATTACGCCGTTACAAAATAACGATCATTTTTCGCGGCACTTTCGAGTTCTTTATAAGCGGGTTACATGGCTCCGAAACATTCTCTTATTTTTAACAGTGAAGCTGTTTACGAAATCGTAATTTTTGTGTCTGCAGTTAAAAATTGCAAGAAAATGCGGAGTGCGCACACGTGAGCCCGTGCCTCGCGACGACCGCCCAGCATCTCCGGCGCACGTTTGTCAAGCCAAGCATACCCACTTAGGAAAATTGGGGTGTAGCACGCCTCCCCGAGTCGCATTTCCCCGTCGCAGTTTTCCCGCCCCGCTTCCCCCTTGTCTCAAAATCCCGCTGTCCATAACCCCTGTCTTTGCTCCCATGTGTTGCGCCTCCCCCTGCCGCGTAAGCCCTCTCCACGCGCTGGAGAGGGCAGCGACCGTTTCAGTGGTAACAAGAAGGCGAGCCCCGCCTGGCATTGTGCGAGCCCCGCCTGGCATTGTGCGAGCTCGGTTCGCTCGGGGGGAAAAGGCAGCCTTGCCTCCCTGGTACAAGCAAATAAAAAAGAACAGCAGCAGATGAATAAAGTGTATGTCCTTTGTGGCGAAATTTCAATACTTCGCTCCGGCCGGGTCGTCAGTGTTAGGCCCGGTAAAGAGAAGGGATACTTAAATTTTTATAAGAGCATGGAGACGGCAGCCGCCACGTTTTCTGATGCAGGCGAAAACCAAACGCCCACGTGTACGAGATTTCGGCGCACGTTAAAGACCACCAGGTGGTAAAGATTAATCCGGAGCCCTCCACTGCGGCACGCCTCAACGCCTGCGTTGCGTCGGCGCGTTAAGCCTTACAATCAGTCTGTAATAGCATGGACTATACACGTTCACGACGCGGCCTAAATCAGCCCCCCCCCCCCCTAGTTATAGCAGGAGAGCACTCATTGTACGCCCCCGCGCACGCATTGTACGCGGTGCGCCCCAGGGTATCCACTGCGCTTATGGTCACTAGATCCAACGGGTCATTAGATCCAACGAGTCAGGAGATCCCTAGGTCACGTGATGCCCGAGTCGGAAGATCCAACGAGTCAAGAGATCCAACCGAGTCACTAGATCCAACGCGTCTAGATCCAACGAGCCAATACATCCAAAGGGAGGAACCGCGCGTGCTTGTATTTCTCGGGATTGGGTGGTCGTTGCGTTCATAGGTTTGTTTTTAGATGCAGAGCATCTGATTCACTCGCCTTGTCCCTCCGGCGTCGTCGTCGTCGTCGGCATTGTCCGCCCCTCCCTCATTCTCCTCGCCGCGCCAGCTGCGCTCTCCGCCGCTCACCCCCTCTCCTCTCCGATAGCGAACACTCTCTCGCGAGAGGCATTGCATTGCATTGGATTGGATTGGATTGGCTTCGCTTGGATTGGCTTGGATTGGATTTGGATTGTGTTGGATTGTGTTGCGTCATAGCCGCGGCTCTCCTCTCCGATAGCGAACACTCTCTCGCGAGGGGCATTGGATTGGATTGGATTGAATTGGCATGGCTTGGATTGGATTGGATTAAAGTGGATTGTGTTGGGTTGTGTTGCGTCATAGCCGCGGCACGTTGCGTCATAGCCGCGGCAGGGGGTTCACGGCACGTTTTACGCGATGGGAGAATCAACCTAATGGAAACAACAACGGAACCTCCTATGCGTCGCATCTACACAGGGGTTCCCGCGAGGGGAGGTGGGAGTTTTTTGTTTACTAGCATCCACGAATAACCGGTTGATGAACTACTTGCACTCTCTAAATGTCTAAGTGTGAAAGCAAGAACGAATTGACTGCAAGATTTTTTTCACCATTGAAGTTGTTACTTTGTACAGGCCACAATTAGGTCTCAACCGTGGATTAGATATGCATACATTTCGCAATGAAAAAAATAAACAGAGGGCATAACTAAGTCGTCATGATTATGCCGGGATAAATAAAATATTAATGACAAAAAAATCTGTCATTGATTGAAACTTTTCACTGCGTTGTTATTTTCCTATCATCAATTCCTGGATCACCGGTTTGTACCGAAACCAACCTGCACTGGAACATGCGGGTGCTTAACTGTGTGTGGAACCGTATGTTCATGCACCGAAAAGGCTTTGTAAAAATACCCCCAAAACGAATGTGTTATTCTATTTTTTTTTTGTACTCCAAATTTTCGATTCTGAATCCGGATTGACGTTCGCCGTAAGGGTCAGCCACCTGTCCCTCCACGAATTTGTCTCGGCACATGGGAACGGGGGAAGGGGCGTGCATGGCGCCGGCTTCCGCGAGAGCTCGCCTAGAACTCTTGCACTTGGATCGGGCCACCGCTACCATTCGTGTCGCTTAAATTAATACGCGCTGCAGCGGCCGCTAGCCAAGGCAACCTAGCGTCACTAAATAAGCTAAGCAACGCATTCAGGAGCTCAATGCACAGTTTTCCAAGTACGAGCCGAAGCGAACGATGGGCGACCGAGGGATAAGAGACGCGAGGGTGAAGGTGAAAAATCTTTCCCCGCGAGTGGACGAATATTCCGGAATTTTTGTGTACGGTGCTATGCACTATCGGATTCGCGGAACAGGAATTTGTTCCCAGGTGTCAATACGGATGGTTTCCTCTGTTTTATTATCTTGCACAAATGTAAATATGCGTGCATAAATTTCGTTGTCATGCTGCAAACTTCTTCTTCATGGCCCTCACTTTACTTTGGCCACGAGAAGTCCGCCGGAAAGCGCAAAGCCACCCCAGCTTCCAGTTGGCGTGCAAGACGGAATATCAACGAACAATCCCTCGGTTATTATTAATTCCTCCCCAGCTTTCCTGCTGAAAAATATAACTGGACGGGAACCTCCCCAGCTTTCCTGCTGAAAAATATAACTGGACGGGAACCTAGTTAATTCACAAGAAAAAGGGATATTTCGCTCTGACCAAGCAGTGAACTCGGATATGAAAATCCGAATAGTTTGCGTGTCATTAAATATCAAAACTTACTACTCATACACTTCAAAGGGATATTTCAAAGGCCATGAAGCCTTGGAGAACAAAATTATAAACTTGAAACTGCGCACAAAGCAAGCTTTTGCCCCATCATTGGCTGTGCGAAAAGTCATTGCACTGCGCTCAATACCTTTATAGTAATCACACCTGGAAAAATTGCGGTAAGCCGGAAAGTTGCACCTGGTCTTCCGTTATTCAACTATTTGTTATACATCATTTTTTGCGAGTAGGTGGCAATGAAGTTTTTTTTTTTTACAATGCAGATGTAAGTCGCTCGCTTTTGTGCATTTCTACTTTGCCCTGTTATGTCAGCAGGATCGTCTTAAGCCCCAACTTATTCGGGAAACTGCTGTAGATTTAAATCCAGCGTAGACATCTCAGGTAAAATTATGGTGCCGCCTGACAGATCTTTCATCACGGCGAGTTCATTTACTTGTCGTAATTAGGTGGTCCACAGTGAAATGGTAAGCGTTGAAGAATTCTCTTTTGTTGTAAACATGTGAAAATCTACGGGATGAGAATGGTTACAGAAAATGGCTTTAACTATTGTTTTGGTGAGGAGACCCCGAAACGTATAAATGAAGTCTGCCTTCTGAGGCGGCTACATGATCATGGGTAGTTTTAGCTTAGGCGATATCACGGGCAATTTCCCAGTCGCAGTTTTGATAGAACGAACATAAAGCCGCTGCTCCCAAGACATTTCATTAGCGCCTCGAAAACAACGTAAAACAGGCAACCTCATGTTTGCCTGTTAGAATAAAACTGCAGCCATTTCAAATTAAATTACTATATTGAACTGAGAAATAGCTTAAATCGCACATAACAATCGTATTGTGTTCCTTGGACTCGTTCGAACTACGTCCGGTCAATACGCTCGTAAACAAGATAAAATCTACTCTCCATAATTTAAAGAAGCCTAATTAGAATTTTTGGTTAACTTGAAGTGATGTTCTAGCTGGTCTCGGCAATTATACCTGCAATTCAATGGAAAAATTGCCGGATAATTCGAAGCCAAAACTAAATATGTCAGTTAATTGGAAGGTATTTTGAATAAAACATACATGTGGCCGTCATTTCTCGAATAAATTCAAAATTTTCAGCGCCAAAACACCACCGTGCACCGTGTTACGTCGGCGCCATGGCAACTGGGGCCGCGCGCAGCCAGGTCTGTTGAAACTCGCGCCAACGTACGCATCCCTACGTTCTTTGTACGTTCTTTGCTGCACACAACTCCGTGTAAGCAGATTGTGGGCTGGACGCTTCAGGCTTAAACTTTAGCGATGAGTCTTGACACTCAGGACAATGTCGTGCGCTTGAATTGGCGAGGGAAGTCAAAGTTGCGACCAAAATGAAGAAAGAAGACGTGTAGCGTAGTTATGGCAATGCTTTCATGGTACTTTCTGTTTGATTGATTGATTGATTGATTGATTGATTGATTGATTGATTGATTGATTGATTGATTGATTGATTGATTGATTGATTGATTGATTGATTGATTGATTGTGAGGTTCAACGCGCCAACGCTACGCAGGCGTTGAGGCGGGCCGTAGTAGAGGGCTCCGGAATAAATTAGACCACACGGAAATCCTTAACGTGCGCCGAAATCTCGAACACACCGGCGTTTTCGCTTCCATCGGAAAAGCGGCCGCCGTGGCCGGGAATCGAACCCGCGTCATTGGGCTCAGCAACACAACGCCTTTGCCACTTAGTCACCACGGCGGAATTCTGTTTATTTGAAAGTTGTGTTAGTTCGAAGGTTTTTGCGGTCCTCATGGAGTTCGTATTAATATGAGTCAACTGTATTTCGAAATTGCAATTCAAAGCGCTTTTGTAACTCCTTTGGTAACATCGTTTTCATTATTATCTAACACCTTCACTGTCTAACAGCTGAGCAGGACTGATGGTCAGTTTTTATATGAAGCTTTCGCATTTTGCTACCAACTGTGCGCATCGCAGCTGGAGTTGTTCGTTTTGGCTTTCTTCGTGTTTAAAGCGAAGCTTACGAAAGGTTCAAATATTCCACCAAATATTCAACAAATACACAGTCGTTTGGGGCAATGCCGCATAACCTTCCCCTGGCCTAAAATAACGCAGAATTGCGAAAAAGAACATTTGCAATAAATAGGTTCGAATCAAAAGGTCTGAGGTCGCGTGCGGCCCGCAGGCAGCGCGTTTGAAGCCCCTGCTTCAGAGAAATAGATCAGGAGTCCGGCGGACCGGAAGCGGCTAGCGGGGCTCCAGCCGCGGTTGGGATCAAGAAGACGACGTAGGTCACGTCTGAAGTCTGCATGCAGACTTTACTGCAGGAACAATACATGTTTTTTTTTTTTTTCAATGCAATCGGAGATGCCGAACAAAAAAGAATAAAACGTCATCGAGGAACGATTCTCAACAAATAATTACACGAAAAATCATTTCAAGAAAGTCGAGTGCAATTATATGAGGCTGTGTCTATATGCCGTCCGACGGTATCATAAGCCCTCCACTAAAGCGACGCTTACAGGCATTGTTTTGATGAAAAATGCCCCGTAGGGCTGTAGTGCCTAGAATATACTAGGCACCGTAGTCTGGCACTGCTTCGCCTTCCACTCAAGTAACCTAACGAACAGAAAAATTTAGGACACCGAAAACTAACCTAAGTTGTGAAAATTATAATTATATTTGAAAATGTAAAAAAGAGAGAGACAACCTCCTAGCGGCTGCCACGGCGAACTAAAATTACAATTAACAGTAAGGCACCCCCGCCCCCCTCCCCAAAGTCAGGCTTTCGGAGAACCTGTGCACAAAATATCCCCGTCTCGCGATCACCCTGCACCCCCCATCACGTGTACCTTTCACACGAACGTCACGGTAGCAGGCGCACTTTCCCGTGACTAATCTGCAGTGGTCGCCGCGCCCCTTTTGAAATGCGGAGCATTTCTTAGGCTCGCGATGTCACTCGTCGATGTTGTCGGCGCCGTCCACACGCTCACTGCGCATGCGCGTCGCGTCGAGGCGCAGGTGCGCGTCTCTCCCCCGTAGCCTCCTCGCTCTCAACAACAGGTGCGGCGGTGCGGGAGGAGCGCGTGTACCCGTGTACCCCGTGCGCTCCGTCGCTCTCAACAACAGCTGCGGCGGTGCGGGGGGAGCGCGTCTGTACGCGCATGCGTCGTAGCTATCCGTGCGCTGCGTCGCGCTCAACAGTAACGGCGGCAGGGCGTGTACACATGATAACGGCGTGGTGGGTGCGTGGAAAGTTCGCGCGCTTATGTACGGAAGTGTGCGCATGCGCGTCTCTCCCCGTACTCCTCTCCCTCGAACGCGGGCGGTGTGTATATAAGCGGTGGAGCGCGAGTTCGGAATTCAGTCAAAGGCGTCTTTGCTTGGCTTTCGCTTGACTTGACGCTTTGCTTGACGGCACCAAGCAATAAAAACAGACTTTAACTTTACACTCCTTGCCTTCGCTTCTCCATCATTCAATAAATAAGAATAATAAAGACGAAATAACAATTAAGCATTCCCAAACCATACCCAATTACGCAACATTCACGCGATACTCCCACCACTCTGCGACCCATTTACTCGAGTTCCCTCCGTGGGAAGATGCGGGCGGTTTTTTTCTATTTTTTTACATTTTCCTTATTCCCTGACTGATATCGGAGTGTTCGCAGCGTGGTTAGTCTCAAAAGTCTTTGCCCCTTTCTTTTGAAAGTGTTGTGTGCACTTACGAACTCACCACGAGCTGTGGAAAAAGAATAAAGACGTTCAGCGCTAGATAGCATACCCGCCACCCAAGCAGTAAGCTGAGGGGTGCCCTTTTGTTCATTCTGCAAAGCGGGAAGGGTAGGCGGTGGGGGGAAAACGTTTCTGCCCTGACTACCCCTCTCTCCCTCCCGCCTCACCGAGTCACTAGATCTAACGAGTCATAAGATTCAAAGGGTCGGTACATCCATCCGAGTCGTTAGATCCAACGCGTCACTATATCCAACGGGTCAGTAGATCCAACCGAGTCACTAGATCCAACGCGTCACAAGACCCACCGAGTCAGTAGATCCACGAATGGATGTAATGTCTCGTTGGATCTACTGACGCGTTGGATCTGGTGACTCGGAATCTAGCCACTGCCCCTTCGTTCGTCTTGGCGGCAACAAAAGCCGAACCAACCGTCGAATTCCTTGAGGAGAGGGACGAGGTCGAGGGGACACGAGAGGAGGCAAGTACTAACATGTGCAAATGAGACGAGGGATTTTGAACGCGGGGGGAAATAGCCAGTTTATTTTGAGAGTGGGATTTTGAGACAGGCAAAACGCGTTCGGGTTGTTTCGTGGTCCACCCGAAAATTGGCTAAGATTGGACAAAAAAAAAACTCTAGTGTTCGCCGCAACACTTGCTCGGAACGAAAAAGACTAGCGTTCACCATAAGCGTAGCAACACTTGCTAAGAACGAGACAGTCGCGTCAGAGTGAACGGCCCTTCAAGGTGATGTCCAATGATCATCACGTCCAAAAAAATGAAGGAAGCTCACACTTATAGCAACAATGATGGAGTAAAGGTCGTTGCGGCAGCGAAGAAGAAGCAAATCGGCTGCAATACCGGACTTAAACCGTCGTGATGGTAGTGAAGGTTGCATACAGCTTCGCTACCTCCAAACCTTACGCGTTAGTGTGAGCTTCCTTCCTTTTTTTTTTGTACTTTCGTTCTTTTTCCGAGCAATCTCTGTCTCTGTATGAAGGGAAATATTATGCTTCAGCTTTAAGCGAACGTGAACTGTTACCTGAAACAAAAATATGCACACTGCGCATTTCATACTGCGCAACCGAAAACCAAATGTTGCATTTGTGGTTGTCAACTCGCGTAATGGGAACGCGAGTATCACCCTGTGTTATCCTGGTGAGTATCATCCTGGCCGGCCCGAGATGAGCCGAGCATGCGCAGTGGGGGTGTGACGGCGCCACAACAAGGGAGGGACATAGCCCCTACCATGAGATGCTGTAGCGACAGTGTTTCAGGTGTCTTCCTGGGCCGGCACGAGACGAGCACGCTTCCCCTTAAAGGGCTCCTGGAGCGGCAGTATTGCCGGTTCCTTCCTGGACCGGCGGATGGATGGACGACGGACGACGGACGACGGACGACGGACGACGGACGACGGACGACGGAGCCAAGACCAAGAGATGCTTTGCATCTAAAAACCGTTTCTGCCGTACACGTCAGCGCATCATCAGCTTGTCAATATGGTAATTTTAGTTTGTGTTTGAAGAACACCCTTAGCAATTCGTGCTGCCAACTAATGGGGACATGTTTTGCGCAGCAAACCGGGCGTTTGCCTCTTGCCTGGCGAGTATCCTAAGCCAGAGTTCGCGTCGGTCACAAGCTCACCGATCTTACTCCCATCAAGGCCGACCGAGAAGTGCATTCAGCGGCACCGACACGAGTTCATTCAGTGTACTGTCAGTGTAGTGAGCAGCCTCCCGTTTCCATGAATGTAGGAGTACATACGGCAAATATCGAGTTGCCTCAATGACCGGTTACGCGAACACAACAAAAACCTCAGTTGGCGTCCATTTAGTAACTGAGAAAATGGCGGGGCAGCTTGACATCTGCAAGAAATAAATTGTCGGAGGTGGACTTGCTCTGAAGAAAGCAGTTTAGGAAAGACTATGAGATGGCGAACGAATTTTTGTGGTGGCGTCATAGCGGGGAAGTATGGTTCTAGCAACTGTAGCTCACGCTAGAAATGACGGAGAAGTGCGAAGTGGTTCATGCCCTGCATACGTTTCAAGCGAATATGTCAGCACTTTAAAACAGCCATTGTTTGAGCCTCTCTGCGATGCGTAGTGAAACATACAGCCCTACACGACGAACGAGAACGAAGAACAGACAGACGACACCAAGAGCTAACTTCTTACCTCGGATATGACAACGTTGTCATGAAAGCAAAAAAAACACGCAGAAGGCCCTGTTTTGTCCCCTTTTGAATTAAATGGTTTCTGAGATTCACTATCGAGCCCTCGCTCTTTGTTGTGACGAACGACAAACAACCTGTTGTTCTCGGACGTGGTGTCATTTCTCGGTCCTTCATACTAATCCTTTGTTCAGCGCCACATGTCTCAATATCAGTACTTGTCACAAAAGTAGGATGAGTCAAGCTTCGTGCGGATAGCGAACAATTTTTTTAGGGCAGCGTACACCGAGTAAGGTGAAGTTCACATGGTTTATGCACTATTAATAAGGCCAGGTAATTTTTGAATGAAATAGCCCTACCCTCGGTGGCGAAATCTCGCTGTGAAAATAACAAGGGTTGCCTTGCCTTCGGTGGCGAGTTTTCGCAATGGATGTGGCAATCGTTAGCTTTAACTTGAGCGGAGAGTTATGGGGATGAAAATGGGAAGAGTGTAATCTTACCTTTCAATGCGACTTATGGCTGTGAAATGGCAATGGTACCTTTGACAGCGAGTTACGGCGATGAAAATGGCAATGGTATGTCGCCTTACCTTTCTCAGGGAGTAATGGTGATGGAAATACCGAGGGTGCCTTACCTTTGGCGGCAAGTTATGTCTGTAAAAATGGAAAGAGTATAGAATTACCTTCTCTGGCGAGTTAAGGCAATGAAAAAGGCATTAGTATATATAGCCTTCTCTTCAGTGACACGTTAAGAGGGTTCAGCAGTGCCGGCCTCCCGTAGACAATACATGGACACTTTCAGAAGCCATAGCGCGCCTAATATTTGGCCTAACCCTATGGGGCTAGTATCAAGTTTTTCCGCTTTCAAAAACGGGGGGAATGTTGCGGAGAGATTTTTAAACTGGGAACTCGTTTTTTTACAAACGAGTAAGAAATATGAGCAAAAACATGGGTTTTCGGGGTGCCTGTGTTTCTGCGCGCCGCATTGAAAAAAATCTCCCAATATCGAAATTCTGTTCGCAACATTCCCTCCCTTTGGCTCTTCTGATTGCATACATGCCGGTACAATTCTTCTGAGGCGAATAGTTTCAGCGCTAGGCTTTCTGAAAGTTCCGCAGTTCGAGAACGCTCGCAATCAAATTTCCCACTCTTGTTGGTGGCTCCGTCTTTCGTAAGCAGGAGGAAACATTATTAGGCTCTACCATTCACCGCGTACACGCTGCGGTTTTGCTATGTTACTGCGCGGATAGCCGGACTTTTGGGCTTATGTGGCATGCGCGCGAAAGAGCAAAGAAAAGTTTGCCGTCACTCATGCCGGTGGCACCACCGCTTTGATTGCAACTATGCATTGCAGCGTCATCTCCTGCGAGCCGGGTTCCACGCTTATCAGCGCGCGGGGAAGAGCACGGTTAGACCGATGGCGTTGGTCGAAGCGGTGAATAGTTTGCTTTTTCACCGAACGACGGCTTCATTCCGCAGTAATGCTGTTTAGTTTTTTTAAATGCGAATGCATTTCGTAGTCGAGCCATGTGAGGCGGCGTGCGGCGTCCACGCGCCCGCAGGTGTTATCTCTCCGCTCTCACACCTCTCCCATAGCAACATCTGCGAGCGCGCGCGCTCCTCCTCTCCCCTAGCAACCGGAGCAGATGGTGCGGGCGGATCAGCGGCGAGTGAGTGGAGAGGAGGAGCGCGCTCGGGCGTGTGAGGGCGCTCGCATCGCGGGAGCTCGCCGGAGCTCCCGCGTGGTGTTAAATAAATGGTTACGCTACAAATCACCGGCTCCTCATTAATTATAAATTCCACGCACTCTCGCGCAAAAGAAATGCATTCGCATTTCCTCACGATTCCCTTCGGGGAGGTGGGGTGAATTTTTTTATTATTAAACTCTGAGCAAAGACGAAGCGCTTGCTCGAAGTGACGCGACCTCAACTCTTGCCGGTAAAGCTGTTGCTTGTGTCCATTGCATACTGGCTGTGTCACGGTGCAAAAATGCAGGAATAATATTTTTAAATGCAGAGCATTTCTTTAACTCACGATGTCACCCGGCGTTGGCGTGCCTCGGCGTCCGCAACAGCCGTTCCAGGTGCGCCCTCTCCCCCACTCCTCCTCTCCCGCATCACGCTACCCTCCTCGCTCTCAACAACAGGTCCGCACCCCTCCCCCTACACTATATAAAAAATAATACTCACCGGCGCCTGGTTCCGACCCCACGACCCTGCGGGCGAAACGCAAGGTACATGGTACTCTACCCACTGCGCCACAAAGCCGACACAGAATGGAAGGCTACGAACGCGCCTTATATCCTTGACTCATTCAAACTACGTCAAGAAGCTGCTGATACAACGCATTCACTACCTGTGGGCGGAACGCGAGGTACATGGTGCTCTTCCCACTGCGCCACAAAACCGACACAGAATGAAAGGCTACGAACGCGCCTTATATCCTTGACTCATTCAAACTACGTCAAGAAGCTGCTGATACAACGCGTTCACTACCACCAACTCCCCAAACACTAAACGTTAACGCAATACACCAACCCCCTATGCGACGCATTTACTCGAGTCCCCCTCGCGGGGAGATGGGCCCTTTCTTTTCTTGTACGATGGGGGAAGAGGGCAAGGGGGTGGTTTCGCACTTGAGCGGCTAAAAAAACTTTAGTGGGGCTTCCTCAACGGAAAACGCCACCTGACTTCTTTATTTTTCTGTTTGCTCCTTAAAACGTTTTGCCTCCTCTTTCTGCTCCTCCTTCTCCTCCTTCTCCTCTGTCTCTCTCTCTCTCTCTCTCTCTCCTTCGCGTAGCATGAGCAATATACATTTAGGAGCACCCGTTTTTCAGATTACAGGAACAGCCTTTTCTTTATCTTCAACTTCGGCATTCCTGCGAACGGAGACTTAGCTTATGCAGCCACTTGCATCTGCGTACGCATGCGTTAGCGGGGTAATGCGTAAACCCGCTGACTCGTGCGCTAATATGAAGCAGGTGTACCACAGTATTGTATTGTTCAATTAGCGTAGCAGTCTTCCTAAATGTCAGGGCGCCTCTATAGAAATAGTAAAATGCAACGTTTTTATTACTTGATTCCTTGTTTATATCCATTCAAGGCTGAAATTGCTGAAAGTTGCAGACGGAGGCAACTGCGCACAGAATGTTCACCTTAGTTAAAATTAAGTATATTAAATCAAAAGTATCACTCTCCTTGTACTGCAATTATTGGAAATTCTTCAGGCTGACGAATGAGTTACTTTTACTGTCGGTATGAAGGTTAATTTTTCTGCAGTTTAAATGTGCCCTTCCAGAATTGCTTCCAAAATCCTCCTTCACACCGTTCGATTTTCACTCCCCAAGGCAAAGAAATGCACGGTGTGCTGTAAGATGCACTGATACAGCGTAGAGGTAAGAACGCCACGCTCGGAAGTTTAGCTTAGTCTTTGAAGGAACGAAACTTTATTTTTCTGTTTTTTTTTTTCGTTTCTTTCTTTCACCTTTTTTCCATGCCTGCTAGCGCGGTCTTTTTTTAATAGTGACTTTTTATTTCCGTTCTTTTTATTACGTTTAGGGTTCATCGCTCATTTTGAACCCTTTAAAGCATGGATAAACGATTGGTCGTCAATGACTGTTCACCGGCATTTGCCTTCCTGTAATTTTTTTTGTGTCAGTCCACGCACATACATCTTTTATTTATTCTCGCAGTCTGGTCAGTCTGTGTACAAATGAGACATGAACGTTACAATGTGTTTTCTAGTATAAGCGCATAATACGTATTTTAAAGCGAAGGTGCCACTTGTATGTAATTGTAACTTGTATCAACCTGTTGAAGCGCAGCACAAGACGAGGGACAAAAACGCAGAAGACGCAGATCGCAAAGTGTGTCTTCTCAGTGTTCTTTTCCCTCGTCTTGTGCTGCGCTTCCACACGTCGTTATGTACCAACTCGTCAAACCCACTACTCTGCTGTAACGCGTATGCATTCATGTGTCTAGTGGGTTGGCTACAACAGCACTTGTCTTGTTTATGCGGCACTTTTGTCGTCAAACCGATCAACGGCTTTATGATTTTAACCGCCCCCCGCCCCCCAACATCCGGAATTGCTGTTGGTGATGCTGCAATAAAGATTTGAGTGATTCGTATTTGTTAAACTGCTCTTTTGTGGGTACTTGGTTCATTTGCTTTCAGTTATATCCCATTGGAGCATGCTCGGCGCATTTTTGTTACAGACGACCGATCTAGACTACCCACCGGCAGGCCACGACGGTGACTTGCTTGATCTTGTCCCATCATGCTGGCGCCATGGCTTGTAATAACTCAGAGAGATTCTGTCCTTTTACAGCTACATAAATGATACCACCGTAGTCTTAACACTTTTATCAGAAAAATCCTTAAATTGCCTTTTGGATGAAACAGGTTGGAGCTATTCCGTGTTATATTTCCCTTTTTCCCTTTTTTTCAATCTATTTCTGGTCCCAAACACGGATGTGTAATTTCGCTGTATGTTAACCTAGGGATTTGGGAAGCCAGGCATGTCCTGCTCAGAAAGATGATTTCGCCTTCACGTAGAATAAGTGGACTTGTTTGTTTGTTTTCGAGATATCACACATTGCTTCTTATTTTGTGTATGCCCCCATGCATTGCTCTTTGATGTTTTTTTTTATCGCTTACTCTCCGCATTTCATCCGCACTTGGGGCGGCGAGATTCAGTGCCCCTAATCATTCAGATTTTTTAGCCCATTTGAATAACTCCGCCCACAGTAAATACATTTGTAAATACATTTGTACCACACACGTGAGTCTGACAACACCCAGTTTACAGGGCGAGCCTGTACCTGATAATGCTACGATGACGCATCCAGATTCCGGTGGCACGCTTCACAATTATCGCCCTCATGCTCTCACAATTATCACTCTCAGACACACGCACACACACAGACACACACACGCACGCGCACACGCACACGCACAGAAACGAGCACCCACGCACATACGCGCACATGCATGCACGCACACACGCGAACGCACAGAAGCGCGCGCGCGCGCACGCACGCACGCACGGGTACGCACGCACGTGCGCACGCGCGCGCACACACACACACACACACACACTGGGTGCCCGTTTCTCTGCGTGTGCGTGTGCGCGTGCGTGTGTGTGTGTGTGTGTGTGTGCGCACGCACGCACGCACGGGTACGCACGCACGTGCGCACGTGCGCACGCGCGCGCACACGCGCACACGCGCGCGCGCACACACACACACACACACGCACGCGCACACGCACACGCAGAGAAACGGGCACCCACGCACATACGCGCACGTACGCACGCAAACGCACAGAAGCGCGCGCGTGCGCGATCGCACGCACGCACACGCACACACGCACACGCACACCCACACGCATACGCACACACACACACATACACACACACACGCGCGCGCGCGCGCACGCACGCACACGCACGCACATGCACACACGCCCGCATGCACGCACCCGCGCACATGCACAGACGCACCCACAACACACGCAGGTACGGACATGCACACACGGACACATACACTCGCTCACACGCAAGCACATGAACACGAAGGCACACGTAGGTGCAAGCCGGAGCTCTTTGATGTTACTTGATGTTCACTGAGTTACTTTGATACAAAGTAACTCTGGGTGCAAGCATGCCAGGAAAATTTGACGCCAAAGTAGCATCACGATTTCATGCAATTATTTATCTTGCCTTGTATTTTCTGCAGATTCTTCACACCTATCTTTTAGAATTGCGAAATCAGTTTACCACGTCCATATAAATCACGAATAACCGTTGCTGTCCGGAATAAATCAGAGTGCTACTCAAAGATTCTTGATCAATTCGATAGCAAATTCCGTGCCTTGCCTGTACCTTGAAATACTTCATAGAAAGAAACGCAGCACGCCCGTCCCACGTCGGGGAACTATACGAATACAGTGTGGCTAAAGCGCACCACCCGTGTGTACAGGAATAGCGACGTCCCTTGCTCAGTTGAACACCGCCGTGATTTCAGTGTTGCGGGCAGCAAAAACACAACTACCCAGGCTACAGGCATCACACAACGGCAACGCAAAATTTAGCAATTACCCGCCGCGGTGGCTCAGTGGCTAAGGCGTTGCGCTGCTGAGCACGAGGTCGCGGGTTCGATTCCCGGCCGCGGCGGCCGCGGCGGCCGCTTTTCTGATGGAGGTGAAAAGCAAAAACGCCCGTGTGTACGAGATTTCGGCACACGTTGAAGATCCCCAGGCGATCAAAATTAATCCGGAGCCTTCCACTGCGGCGCGCCTCATCGCCTGCGTTGCACCGGCGCGAAAAAAACCCTACAATCAATCAAAATTTAGCGATTAAAAAAGCGAAAAGCAAGCACTCGGGAATGTTCCCATAGCAACCCTGCAGTACCCGTGCACAACCGGACAGCCTAAACAAATATGTCCAGATACCCGTCACTACGTGGCTGCGACAAAAGCGCAGCGAAGATGCGGGTGCCATCCCGGCCGCTCTTCAGATGGAGGCGAGAAGGAACCATGTCCCCGTGTCGAGATTTCACAGAACGATCTGGAGGTAGCTGTAATTCATCCGGAGCCCCCCACTATCGCGCGCCTATATCCCGGATGTGGCTGCAGCGTGTTCCAGTCCCAAATTTTCAATTTCTTCAAAGCGCACCGAGCGCAGTCCAGGCCGAGTTGACCTCATGCCCGTACATGGTACACCACGTTCGGAAGTCGCCTTGTAGTCACAGCGTTAGCAGGCTCATATTCGTTATCTCGCCGCTGCCTCAGCTGGCTGCGACGCGCATCTGTCGCAGCCACGTGAACGCTGCGACTATTGATAACGCTGGGTCATCTAGTCTTGGACAATGCGTGATACTGTCCAGATCGCGTTATCTGTTACAGTAAACGGTCTATTTTTTTCTTTAAATGTTGTTAACAGAACGTTGAAAGGTAGTTTCAGGAAGTGACAGAAATGTTACGTTCGTGGCAGGCATTCAATTAATCTGCATGGGTCTTTCCATGGTTCGAAAGAAAGCAAGAGCGCATCAGAGAGGACGGAAAGAGAAGTATAAAAAACACTCGCGCAAGTGTTTGTCAAGTTCTCTTCGTGTTCGGCCTGATGCGCTGGTTTCTTTCAAACTTATGTATTGATCAGCCCAACTTTTCACTCTTGTTATTGGCGTTATTTTCTGGTAATTACTGGGGTCATTTCTGGAGGTTAATTTTTACCAATTGCTGTAAATGTTTTTCGGACGTGTCGATTTCGAATAGTGCACAATTGAGTATTCATTGTTCTTTACGTTGTCTGTACATATTAACATTGAAGCTTCTCTTTCACAGCACAAAAATTCCAAAAATATTCATGAATGATCATACATACGTGCAAAATCTTCTTTGTTAGCTGAATTTTTCCGTTTTCTGGAATTTTTGGTTTATTAAGGTAGACGGCTACGTTCACGGTCGCCAAGGCGTGACACCACGCACTATTTTATTTATTTATTTGTAGCGCTCACCAACAGTGGTGTGCCTTCTCGGGTGAGGCACTGCGTAAATGAGGAATATAAGCCATACAGAGACAACACATAAGCAAGGGTAGTAAATCAAAAAGGGGTAAAAGAAATGTGTGGGTATACGGAGTGTTTCATCGAGACTAATTAATTTAAAAAAATGGTATTTTGGATGTACAGCTGTTTTTCTTGCGCTAAGTGATCAGGGGCCGTTACAGGTGCCAAGTGCTATTCATGGAAATAAGTAACTTGACTTGGTTAATCACCGTTTCAGTTATCCTGAGTTAGATGCTTGATTGTAATGATTAACTAGTAGAGGATCATGAGTCCATCTCGTATCGATTATTACATTTCCGAAATTGTAACTGCGTGCAGAGGTACAGCGCTGAGAACCTAAGCTCACTAGATGTGCGTAAAGGGCTCCGGGCGGAAGCTGAGCGCCGCGAAGCTGCGCCCTCAGGCTCATGTCACTCAGAGCTGTACATGCCACACGCACGCCGGGCTTTATCTTCGGCCCGAACAGAGGCAAGGGGCACCTAAACAGCCGAAAAGCATCTGATAGCCGGATTTATAGGTTACAAAGTTCCCAGTCAGGGAGTTATTACGCCTAAACAATCTTCGGTTGGCCCATGTGGCCACCGAAACAATAATGACAAAAAAAGCGCTCGGACACTGGGAATGAGCGTCTCGGGTTACTGTGTTACTGGAGGGGGGGGCGGAGGGGGGAGGGGGGGAGGGGGGGAGTGGATATACCACTGAAAGTGAACTAAGGGAGGGCATGTTTTGGCCCAAACGGATAACCGTTGGACCACCGTGGTAACGGAATGACCACCCTGAAATGAGAATAGAAAGAGCAGAAGACCGTAAGCGCTATGAAAGAATGAAATAAAGAAATTAAGCGTAAATGAGTTATTCGGACAGAGCAATATAAAAGCAGTTGGACTTCCGCGGACAACGCCCTTGATAGGCTGATCATTCATTCATTCATTCATTCATTCATTCATTCATTCATTCATTCATTCATTCATTCATTCATACATACATACATACATACATACATACATACATACATACATACATACACACACACATACATACATACATACATACATACATACATACATACATACATACATACATACATACATACATACATACATACATACATACATACATACATACATACATACATACATACCTGCGTATGCACATACGTACGTACGTACACTACTCAATTTACGCAGTGTGGACGTATTATGAAACATTGAGAAAAAACGTGCGATTATTTAAGTAAACCGGAATCAAATTTCGTTAGTCACATTTAGCTCAATGTATAACATATGACTTTAGCGTTACGGTAACGTTTACCTAAGCGGTGACCTACGCATTGCACTTGTTAATTGCGCTTTCGTAGTTCCGGAATATTTATGGTCACAATAAATTGTTATATGTCTTTACAAAAATAAACAGTACAACAAAACGCCTCAAATAAGTGCACTGCGTAGGATTTAAAGCTGTCTAAATAGAACATCTTGGTACACCAAACACATTTCGTGGAAAAGAACAAAAAGAACGAGCTGAGAGAGAAATCACCATTGTTACGTAGAGGAAGAACCGGTCATAAAAGAGCGTTCTAAGCAGAGCCATGGCTGGATCCAATCCGCAACACCCCGTTTCCCGTTTCGATTCTCATGTATGCTAAAATATACCTGGCAGCTAGCCAAATTGAATTGTCCAAGAACTCACAAGTCGTCGCAGCAATGGCCACAATTACTACCGTTCGAACCACTATGTGCATAGCTTTGATTGGGCTTAACCGCTTGCATAATAGTGTGATCGGGAAAGTGATAGTTCTTCTTGTTAGGTGATTTTTTATGACGAAATGTTATCTCGTCGATACTATGTACAATCGTGTGCTTTTACTTCAAATCCCATGTCGCACTGTACAAAACTTTTCAAAAGCAATACAGCGGTAATAAATTCCAACTAAGCTGTTTCACTATTCTAGAAATGTTATAAATGATGCTATATCGACTACGGAAAATATTAAAGAAGAAATTTGATCAGAGTACAAATATGTTTGCATGCTACAAGCGAAGCGGGTGACAACTTTAGGCACCCTTCTTCACCTAGAAGGGCTGATAAGGCTGTAGTTATTGCTGGCACAGCGCCGCACAGCGTGATTTGCTCGCCCGCAAGAAATGTGTTTTCAGTTTCTGCTCTGACATTGGTGTGATTTTCTTGATGTGTAACACTCGCAATCGTCGCTGCAGTAATTTAACACGCATAAGTGGGATAGAATTCTCCTTGAAGAAGTCACGTTTCGTGGCTTCCACAGAAGCGCAGCGAACCAAGCTTCTATTCCGCAAACGGCAGGATTGACAACGAATGCTGAGGAAAGCCTGCAGCCCAGTAGGTCCACACGCACCCCTTGCCGCTTCCGTAGCTCGCTGCAATGCTCTTCTGTCGGTCGGAGCCATGTAACCGCCGCCGTTTTTGCTGGCGCGAAAGTGAATTGTGTATACGCGCTGTCGTATTTTTGTGTTCTTACCTGTGCGCGTAGATTGATACCAAACGTTTAGAAAACCTCTAAATACATTTTCTGTCGCCTTCTTAGACGCAGTGGCCTTATCTGGGGGTCGCAGGAAATGAATGTATCTTTTCATTCGCACCACGAGAAGCACCCTCCTCGCCCTCTTTGCAAGTCGCCGACTTCGTGTTCTCCAGAAAAAACAACAGCTTGGAAAAACGCAAAAAGAAACATCTGGGCCAAGTGATGCCGGTATTCATTCCGTACTGATATCTGACATTCTTGGCCAAGATCTTCGGTCGTATCAGGGAACGCTCGTGTCATCGCACGACCGATGCATGCCGTCATCGGAGCTATATTTCTTTTCGTGCGGCGGAATGAAGCGTGCTTCGGTGTTCTGGTTGTTTTTACACTGCTAGATTGCAACTACCTGACGCAGCTTTTTGGAAGCGGTACGTGATGCCATCTATGAAGCGAAAAAGTGCGAATCTGAGTTGGCGCCGAACTGCTGAACCCTCTTAAGGGGCCGAAAATGGCAACGGTATAGTGTTACCTTCGGCGGCGTGTTACGGCTGGGAAAATGATAAGGAAAGCAAGGCCTCACCATCGATGGCGAGTAATGACTTTAAAAATGCCAAGGGTATAGCCTCATCTTCTTCGGCCGTTATGTGAATATGGCGATTGTATAGCCTTACTTTTGGAGGCGAGTCACAGTGATGAACATGGTAAGGGCGGCGAAAATGGCTGTGCCTTCGGCGGCGAGTTATGGGTGCGAAACACGATAGTATAGTCTTACCGTATGCAGTTAGATATGGCTGTGAGTGCCAAAAGTATAGCCTTACCATCAGGCGAGAGCTACGACCGTACAAATGAAAAGTGTATAGCCTTACGCTTGGTAGAGTGCAGTGTTGTACACGTTCCTCTAAAATAGGAACGAAACCTCGTTCCTCGTTCCTTCCCAATTTTGAAACGAGTTACCGTTACAAGTTCCTTTATTTCGAAAGGAACGTGTTCCAGTTCCAGTTCAAAAATTGGAACGTTTCGTTACTTTAACGTTACATTCGATTTTTAAAATTAAAATATAGGGTCTGATAGGTAAAATAGAGTTCGAATTTTAAAACTATAATCGAACTACGTATATTATACGAATATGAACACCGCCGGCAGCAGATTATCTAGAAATAAAAAGAATCCAAAGGAACGCTCCCTGACAAATTTTTTTTTCAGGAAGCACCGCACAAACCCCAGACATGTCTAACTGCGTTTTTGGTGCTCGTCTATTATAGGTGCAACACATATAATAGACGCAGTAAGGTTCCTGCGCGTCAGATGTGCAAATACAAAGTTACTCACGTGCAGGAAGGTAATTAAATTTCTTGCATTAGATTCAATATTACAGTTTATTTAAAATACTTTACAGGACCCTTTGCAGGATTTGGTTAAGGGGGTTACAAAAGTGAAGCGTTGCGGATCGTACAGCACAAATTTGCGAGTAAGAAAACACATTGCAGCAGGCGACAGAATCCAGGTTGGTGCCGAAGCAGGCAAGATGGCGTTCGATGATTCTCAAATGTCCGGTAGACCCACGAAGACCCAACTTGCTACTTGCTCAAACAAAACGAAAAAAAACCCAGCTATCTCTTTCTCTTATGGTCAGTCTCGGCGCCGCGCGATTCCTGCGCCCCCGATAAACGAAGTTCACATAAAAAACAGAGAAATGCTTAAATTATCTCAGCTAAACCAGAGTCTTCTCTGGCTAAACCTAGCTAACTCACGAGGGGCTCCACGTTCGCTCTGGTTCTGTCAACCAACCGGACTCAAGCTTCTGTAAATGGACTTTATAGTTCTCGCTCTGACTGTCCAAGAACACCAAGCACTTCGGTTTTATTACACTAAAACCAAGCCTCGAGGACCTACTAAGTTCTAACTAACACACACTGGGCCGATGATTGGCCAGGTCAACAAAACCCAAATATTTGTGCACAAACAATCACGTGATCCACACTAACACTCTCACTCAAACTTCCAGGTATTCATCAAGTCACAAGTATAACACAGGTTTAACTGGAAACCGACCAACTACAGCAACTCTGAGCGCTGGAAGTTGACCTTCGGACGGCCTCTCTCAGGTATTGTCCATACGGCGCGCGACAAAAATATGCCCTACAGTGACAGAATTACTGCCCTTTGTCAACACGACGCATGCAATACAAAAGCACCTTGCACTGCCGTCGGCTCATTCCCGCCAGATCGACGACAGACCGCGCCGTGACGAACTGCGCGCGTACTCTGTAACTTCGAGCAGTACAACATCCCGAGACACTGCGGTGCGCCCAGCTCTTTTGAGAGCCGGCGACCCTTTGAATGACCTCACAGCGAGCGCAACTGCCCCGACAACAACGCACCCGCGCCTCGCGAGCACTAATACTGTAATTACCCCTGACAATATACAGAAGGGGTGGTTTGACAAGGAACCTGCGGCGCCAACAATTCTATCGGCCAGACGTGCATTTTGGCCACCCAAGACAAACGATGAAAGGTGAAAAGCATTCTTGCGGCAGCGCTGTTCACCCGTCGAACGCCACGTAAGCTCAACCGGCATGAAAGCAAGCCTAAGCTGCGAACCACTGCGTGGTTATTTTTTTGCCTTTAACCGAATTCGAGGAAGCACAATCCGCTGAAGGGCGGGCAAATTGGGCAGCTTATAGGAAGAGAAACACGACGACTTGTGATTTTTCTACTCGAGCTTTGGCATCAAAAACAGCCAAACCCTGGCGATGTAACGGCAGGAACGCCGTTCCTGCCGTTCCTTCAAAAATCTAACGAGTTAGCGTTACAGTTCCACCGATCCTTAATGGAACGGTGGCGTTCCTTCGTTCCTCCAAAAAGGAACTAGTTCCAGGAACGCCGTTCCTTGGAACGCCGTTACGTACAACACTGGTAGAGTGTTAGGGCTGTAAAATTTAAATGGTAAAGGCTCACCTTAGGCGGCGAGTAATGGCTGTAAAAATACCAACGGTATAGCCCTATCTTCTACGGCAAGCTATGGCTGCAAAAATAAAGTGTTTAACCTTACCTTTGGCGGCGATTTGCGGCTGTGAAAATGACGAGCGTATAAGCTTATATTCTGCGGCAAGTTATTGTGATGAAAAGGACAAGGGCCTAGCCTTACTTTCGGAGAAAAGTCATGGTCGCGATAATGGCAGGGCTACACACTTGCCTTTGGTGTTGAGTAATGGCTGTGGAAATGGCAGGTGTACAGCTTTATCTCCTCTGGCGATTTCTCGGAACTAAACTGGTAGGTGCATAGACTTATCTTCAGAAACGGTTTATGGCTGTTAATGTGGCGGGGGTATAAATAGCCTTACTACCGGGGGCGAGTTCTGGTATTGAAATTTGTATAATATGGTAAGGGTACGTTTTGAAAAGGACAATGGTATAGCTTGCCTTCGGTGGCATACTGGGGCGCTCAAGCTAATAGAATAGCCATAGCTCAGGCGGCTAGTTATAGCGGTGAAAAATGAGAAGGGTACAGATTTTACTTCGTTGGTGAACTATGGCTGTGAAAATGTCTAGGGTATACTGTCACCTCCTGCGGCGAGTTAAGGCGGTGAAAGTGACAACTGTAGTCTTATTTCCGGATTGTTGTTATGCCTGTGACTATGGCAAATGTATAGCTTTTCCTTTGGTGGCAAGTTTGGGGCGAGGAAAATGGCAAGGGTGTAACCTTACCTTCTGCGCGAAGTTATGGGTGTGAAATTGGTATCTATATAGCCTTACCTTCGGTGGCGCTTATGGCTGTGAAAATTACAAGTGAAAATTACCTTTGGCAACGAGTTACCGCTGTGAAAACGGGAATCACCATTTTCACTGTGGTAACCCACAGCGGTAGCTTGACATTCCCATCGCCATAACTCGCCTTACCTTCGGCAGCGAGTTATTGTGATGGAAATGTCAAGTGTTATAGCCTTACCATCACTGACATGTTGTGGTGATGAAAAACTAAAGCTTTAAGTTGGGCGATTTGGTTACTAAGGAATTCATCGTACTACTAAACATTAACACAGGGAGAAAACTAAAAAGGAGACCAAACACACGCTAGAACTTCAACTCAGAGCAAAAACATGGAAAATGTCTGTATGTGCATTTAACTTGGAACGAATGAACATAAAAAAACACAGCGATAACAAACAAAACAGTATGGCACACATCCCATTTGCTTATATCACAAAGCCACACTTCAGTGCCGGCCCATTCCGGACGGCGTAAAATAAACCTACGCCTGTATACGTTAATCACCTCTCTCCCTTGCCCAACCTGCTCCCCCTGTCCAGAACCCGATTTCCTTTGCAGACACCGCCAAGGTCGGTAAGCTGACGCATCCTTCCCTTCAGGCTTTCATGATAGGCAGAGAAGGGGAAAAATGCGTCAGTTCACTGTCCTTGGAGTTGTCCGAAAAGGAAATCGGATTTTTTTTTTTTTTTCATTTAGGAAGTCCCCATAAGACGTCTGCACCACAATGCTCCAGAGTGACCAATCGAAATGGCCTAGTGTGCAAATTCGACGGTTGAAGTAGCCGAGCATACAATTTGAGCGAAAAAGGGCACCTGTGGTGCGTAATGCAGCGGAAAATTTCATTCACACCTTGCGTTTTGTCCCAGCGCACATGCACTTTTTTAGTCAAATTAATATTGCGCTTCGTCATTCGCAGAATTTACACACTTCGTCACTTCAATTGGCCATTCTGAAGCGTAGGTGAAGGTAACCTACGGGGATTTCTTAGCGTTTATGACTGCGCCACCTTACTTTGTTTTGTGCCCTCGCTTCCACTATTGGTACCGCAGACAAAGTTGCGTTAATTCGTGCCCGCTGGAAAGGATTCGTGTATATCTGCGTTAAGGCCTCAAACACCTGCTATACATCGGCGGGAACCGATCGCTGGAGGGGATTGTCGCTGTTCAAATACCTAATTTCGCGAAGGGGATATACGTATACGCTGCTTCAGCTTATACCGCGCGCGTGCACGGTGTATGTGGGCGGTGTCCGTCTATGGCCAACGCCTAATTAAAGGTGGCCGTTTCGGCTTGAGCCACCCTCGTTCTATTCATTGGCTTTTTCTGCTCGTTCCCCGGCCGTCGCAGGACAAGCCACGTTTGCCGCTTTTAATCACAAAGGATGAATTACCAGGCTATATTTTTTTTTTCCATTCCGTGAAATAGAAGGCAGGCGTATCGGTGGCGTGTGACTAGGATGGAAAAGGCATGGAGACAGGTGACTGGTACGTTCATGGTAGTATCGTGACACGGCTGTGCCCCACGGTGTGCGTTTGTGCGTTGCTGCTGGAAAAAATTCGCTCACCCGTGTTCACGGAACAAACAGCGCTACTTGCATGTTTCTGTTTTGACGCGGGCGGACTTCACCTCCATCAACATCGTCCTGACTCGCACGCTCGCGCGCGACACACGGGTGCTTTGGCGTGGTGAGCCACGCTGCCCGCGCAATTTATTCGCGCCCTGACGCCTGAGGCGCAGAAAAAGGTTTGCGACTCAAGACAGGTCATTTTTAACGGCTTGTCCTCACTCGCAACTAGTGCACAATAGTGCGAAATAGCAGACAAAAGTTGAGGCAGTTAGATGACGTGCATCGTATACCCAACAGCTCGAAGACTAAATACCACACAAGAACAGAGGCCTTGTACTTCTTTTCTTTCATTGTATCCTTGCCATTGTGCGCTGCATGAGCCGCAACGTGATATACTGTGCTTCTGAAAGTTGCTTAGTTCATATTTTGTTTCCTTAGAGCATGTTAATTTTAAATTTGCATGCTCGTACCTCCTCACTTGTTCCTACCACCCTCTTCACTGTGTCTTTGTCTCTGACGCCCTCATTTTTCTCGGAGCTTAGCCCTACTTTGTTAATGAATGGCCACATGAAATATTCAACCAGTCGCGAAACTACTCTCCGGAGCAAGCTTTAGGAGTACCGGTTTGCCGCTGGAAGAACCGCGGCTTTGGGCAGCAGCTGCTTACCGTTTCCTCCTACCCCTACCTCTGGTACGTTCCCCCATGCCTGGACACGCATGCGTATTTGCGCCCCACTATGGCGATGAACATCTCTCGGTGGCACCACAGCGTTATTATAGCCACGTCCTCGCTCTTCAGACATAAAAACAGCATTGATTGCAAAGCGTGCCGAAGGGGGGGATGACTGCGTGGCGGCCGCAATAATGGCGCCTGCCTGACGCGAGACTTGAGACGAAGCGAAAAACACGCGCTTCCTGCATTCGAGGCTATTCCCCAAGAGTCAGCCGCAGCTCCGCCGCGCCCTCGGAAGCTAACACGTGGCTAACTACGCAGGTGGGTAAATACACTTCTGAACCAATGAAAAAATTCCTGGGGTACATAAGTTTGCTCAAGTGTTTCGATGGCGAAGGCGTAGCGGTTACCAAACTTCTTTAATGTTACATCGTGCTTGCGTCCCTTTCTTCACTTTCATTTCTAGCAGTCTTTTGATGCGAATTGCTCCGACACGGCAAACTGGTACCAATTCACGCGACAACTTCCCCACAGTGAGAATTCTCCTCCGCGTGCACCTTTCTAAAGACGATAGTCTTTCTTGGATACTTAAACACAAAAAATTTGGTCTGTCTGTCTGTCTGTCTGTCTGACTGACTGACTCTATTCAGCCACAGGGCCGAAGTGAAACATCAGTTGTGCAATAGTCTTATACACTCACACCCAAACCTAAACGTCTAAGTGCGGTGTCAGTGTTCATACTTGTCAACATTTTTCAACAAGAACAAGACATTACGTAAATATGAGGCAGAAAATCAATACATAAGTGATATTTGCAGTGCTCCTTTATTTAAAAATTATGGACGCTTGGTTTTTGTGATAGAAAATGAAATACATCAACTGCAGAAAACCGTCGCTTGCCCGCGCTTTTGGCGGCCATTAAAGAATCAAAATGAAACTGCAACGAAAGGTTCTACTAAATAGGTTCCACGTTTCGTTTGGAACGCTCGTGGAGTGGGGCAACGTGGTTTTATAAACGTGGTAGTAGGGGGCCTTGATTCACGCGCGTTTCCGCAGTACGGCAGCGCTGGCATCGAGGCACTCTACTTGGAGCAGTGGAACGCGGTAAATGTAAATTAACTTGAGCAAACCTTTAGCGTGTTATCTTGGGAGGAACGAGAAGGGCGGCGTTTACTTGGCAGGGGTGCCAGTGAACTGTCGTATTTCGTCGACATTTGCAACGAAAGGAGCAGATACGCGGCCATTTTTTACTCCACTGCCGTCACCTTCACCGGTCCCGAGACGCGCACCGGATTAAATTTATGCCCCCCCCCCCTCCCCCTCCCTCCGGCAGTGCGCCGAGAGAGCCCAGCGGTAACGTGCTTCGATCCAGCTCTGGGGACCCGGGTTGAAACTCTTACGAGCCCAAATGTGTGTTAATTTATTAACCGAAGTGTATTACTCCGGGTGCAAACCCAGGAAATGCCTGGTAACGTCAATCTGACCTCCAAGCTCTACCAAGGTCGAGCACGCGCCTCAGGCACTTCACAGCGCCGACGGAAGCCGTCGCCGCGGTCGTTTCGGTCGCTGGCAGAAGCGAAATTGAAGATAGGGCTTAGAGCTGGTGTCTACACGCAGTGCCTGTCACGTATGCGATGCCATGGGAGACGAGCAGAGTGGTGAACGCTTCTTCCAGAAGTGACAATCGGACTAACCTCTCGTGCCCTTGCGGAGCAGCGCATCTCCATTGTCGCACGGAGAAGTACCTCAAAAGGCAATTTGTGAGGGAGTGCGGGACGAATTCCGAACGGCATGCAATTGAAGCTCCTCCTCACGTCCATTCCAGGTATTCAGGGTATTCCTCATTATTTATTTCATGTTTACAGCGGCGGTCATTTCGTTACCATTCGTGTTCACGTACGACGCCGTCAGCCACTTTCCCCTTTGCTGAGGCATCTGAGGCTTTCGCCATATTTGTGACCTATTATAATTAATATTTCCCGCCTATTCGTTGCTACAAAAAGATGCCACCCCGAAAAATTCGAAACTGCTAACCGTATCTCTAGTCGCTGCGGCACCTAGTAGACAATAGCAAATAATTTTTGCAATGTGAGTTAAGGCCTTTTTGGTACTGCGAAAACTGATTGTCAGAGCATTGTAATACGAAAAACGCCCGCCCTCAATACATGACAATTTAACGTCTTTCGGTACCTGGGCGTGTCGGAACGCGTACACTTCTTTACAAGAAGCGAAAGTCCCAAGAGCGCGAAATTTTCGCTACTCTTAATTGGGGGTGCAGCCTACCAACAATGGGCCGAGCAATGAAGATAGCCGGTGCATGAAGTTTCAAGAATTAAGAGTCACAAATTAGGTACGGCAGCAGAAAGAGAAGTAAAAATCTCCAAATAATTACCGCACGCCCACGACATACCTACAAACATACATTAGCAAGAATTTAGAAACACTCGTTGTTTATACTGACTTGCACACAACCTTAATACGCAACATATTTTACCAGTATCATCCAGGTGGAATAATCAGTATCACTATTAGGCCGCCTATCATTTCCGCATCCCTATTAAATGCGACTGCATCTCATTCCCTCACCTTGTCCCTGCATCCGGCGTCGTCGGCGTTGTCGTCGGCGTCCGCCCCTCCCCGATTCTCCTCTCCCTCTCTCTCTCCGCCGCTGCACTCTCCGCCGCTCACCCCCTCTCCTCTCCGATGCCCTCTCTCGCGAGGGGCATTGGATTGGATTCCAATGGATTGGATTGGCTTGGCTTGGCTTGGATTGGATTGGATTTGGATTGGATTAAAGTGGATTGTGTTGGATTGTGTTGCGTCATAGCCGGGGCAGACGCACTGGCGCCGGCGCGTCCCCTCACCGTTATGCGCGCTATAAAACGCGGTGCCTGCGCCGCTCCGCTCCATCGTTCCAGCGCCGTTCCTGCGCTGTCCAACGCTGTCTTCAATGGAGACTAACAAGCCTGCCATCGCGATGGTCGGCGCAACTTCAACGAGACCCCTATGCGTCGCATCTACACAGGGGTTCCCGCGATGGGAGGTGGGAGATTTTTGAAAATAAACGTACTTTTTGAAAGCATGCCCACAGAAATAAAGATAGAGGGTAAGCATTTAAGTGTCCTTGCCGAGTATGCGTGCGTTCATAGATGCATGCACGCAACCAGAACCGATGTAAAAAATCGCGAGGCAAGTGAGCAGTGGCACCTACTCATTGGCAAAGCATACACGTGTTCACAACAGAATATGACACGTGGGTGCTAACCACAATACAATCAAACCTCGTCATCAAGAATTTTACAAGACAGCCAACTAACTTCGTTATAAGCGGTACTTTCTTAAAAGTGGAGACGATTTTTTCTCTCTGCAATTCATTTGGGTTCGTAAATAATTTCGAATGAAAGGTAGAATTCGACTGAATGAATGAATGAATGAATTTAGAAGGGAGAGGTCGAATGCCTTGTTCAGGGGAAAGGGAGGGCAATAAACCAGTCGGCGGACCACTTGATTTAGGTCCTCCTTACTAGGCCTGTGCGCCCGGCCAATTTTCACACGGTCACTAAGGTTTCTTTCACGTTACTCGGAGGCGTTATCCATTCTTGATGAGGTGATGTGAGGGCGTGGACACCTACGGCGTTCCTCGGAGAGTCCGGCCACAGTCCAGGAGAAGGTGGTGTATAGTGGGTTGGTCGGGACTGTACAGGGGGCAGGGGAGAGTAGGACGGAAACAGGAGTGGTGTCGTCTGGTCTCATCCTGCCGAAACGCCTGTGCCATGTCCATCGGTCGCGGATGGCAGAAGTGAAGAATAAATTGATTTCCTTGTAATAAAGATTTGCTGTATTTACGTCGGGCGTATAGCACTAACCTACTTATGAGCAGCATATATCTATCGGAACAACTACGTAGTTCCCGGTGAGCATGCTGCAAAACGAGCAGGAAGGCCTTGGTCGGATGGTTTATACCGCGGTGGAAGCAATATCCGCTTCTAGAAATGCGACCCAAATAGCAGCTTGAGCGTTTCGCGTGCGTGCACATGGCTGGCATAGAAATCCGCCGTGGCGTTTCTGTGGTTAAGGCGTTGCACTGCTGAGCCCAAGGACTCGGGTACTATCACGGGAGAAGCTCCCTTTCTTTTCTTTTTTATGAGAGCCAAAAACGAACACACCTCTGTGTCAAAATTTCGGCGCACGTTAAAGATCCCCATGTTCTTGAAGGTAGATTCGGCAAGTTGGTCAATCATAGTAACATACAACTGCAGAAAGGACGAATATCAAGAAGGCGGAATGAACACCGGCGCCGACTTCCAACTAAAATTTATTTTGCGAGCATTCAGTATTTGTAAAGTGCCAGATTAGGCGCGCAAAATAGGAAATGAAAGAATGTAAAAATAAACACTCCTAATATCGCCTATCAACTAATTTTCACCGATTGCTTATAGATTCAAGAGTGCACGTTTCCTGTCAACACTCACGCAGTTTTCATTTGCCCGGCTTAATTCAGATGTTTTAACGTTAAATTGAAGAGATTTATAAGTGCTTTAACATAAGAATTCACAGCGGGCGAAGTCCTGCCCAAAGCCGCATGCACGAATGACACTGTTGCACTTGTAGTCACGTTCTCGTGCTGTTATAACCTATGTGTTTGTTGAACATGAGCATTGCCACATGTCAGTGGAATTCGGTACACAGTGCCTTCGTCGCAATTAACAAATTTCTTTCTGCTCTTTTTATGTCGCAAACTCGTCTTTCATGGAGAAATGGTTTACCGTTTTTGCAGACTCTTAAAAGCTCAGGAGGGGCCGAGAAAATAACTTTGACATCGAATCCCTTCCTCAATTTCTTATACTGTATGGAATTTGATTACAGTCTGGTAGGACACCGACTTTCCTACGACCAGGTGATCGAAATAAAACCGCTTCCCGTCCCTTCGTCTCGCCCAGAATAGCAAGCGTAGCTTCGGCGCGTGAAATGATGAGCAAAAGTTTATAATAGAGCAAAGGGGTGAGGGAAGTGGGCGTGGTCAGCCTCCTATGTCCAGGGGGCCAGAGAGGGCGCCGCCGTCACCGCCCGGTGGAGCAGTATAGCTTTATCTTCACGGTCGCAGCTGGTCAGCAACCTCTCCCACTGCTCACGGGAAGGAATGGGGTTCAGTCGGGGAGGTAGGGGTGGAGAGTGCGGGCATTCATTAACAAGATGGAAAATTTCTAGTGGGTTATTACATGGTTGACAGGTTTTCGGGTAGAGCGTTGAAGCAATGTTAAATCCCGAATTTTTTTTTCTGGCATACATAAGGCATTCAAGTAAGAAGAGACCATCTACAGGTGTCCAACTATACTGGGCGACTTCTGAAATATACCTGGCGGATTTGCGTGCGCCTGCGTGTGGATTTCGGTCCCGCATTCCGCCCATTACTAACGCTAAAAGGGACTGAAGATCAATATCGTGATCCCTGTTTAGTTGGTGAGGAGGAGCGGGATCCAAAAGCCACGCTAAGCGTTAAGCATAACCGCAATTAAACACCAGTGCATGTCGCACCAGCAGGTGCAATCAAAGGCTCCATCAAATTAACCTCTAAGTATTTATACGTAAATGTGTGGCATGTATACAATGCCTCGTGTGCGTGCGTGAAGATGTGTAGGGGCGGCATGTTAGAGGGATCAGCAACAGCCAGTCTTCTCTTTCGGCGTAGCTGTTTCAGTTACGGCAGTCTACAAGGTATACTGGGTATTTGTGAGGATGATGATGAGGATGATCATGATGATGGTGCCTTGGGTTTAATGGCGCAAGGCCAACAAGTGCAAAGAGCGCCAAAGACAAAGTTATTTTAAGATTACACACATGTACAATTAAATACTCAATTGTCTCAGTAAAAACCAAAGTGAAGCGACTTAAAATCCATGAAGTTGGGTGGTGTATAGGGCCAGGATGACTTTGCATGATATGAAGAAGCTGTAAAAACTTTACATCTGATAAAAACTGAAAGACTCGCTTAATAGAAAACATTGGGTGGTCGGCCAAGAAGTGTGATGGGTGTAGCGGGATGTGTTGTCTGTACAGTTCAGGAAAATGTTTGCGTCATGTGGTGTGGAGTGCCTTGCATTGAATGAGTATGAGTACGGATAGAGCCTCTCCGCACCTTCTGCACTGGGGCCTTGAAGGTCCCGTAAGCAGATACGAGAGCGTTGCTTGAGTGTGCACTATCCCTAGCCTAACCAAGGCAACTTCCGTGTGTCTGTTGTGTGAGTCATTTGTGTACCATTCCAAGTGTGGGTTTATTAGATGAAGTATTTGTGTATTGCCACAGACCTTAAATTAATCCATACAACTTGAGTAGAGAACTTGTTATTATAGTTTGTTCGAAGCGAAGAGCCGTCTAATAAAATTATGAGGCATTCCACTAGATAAAGCTAAATGGCAAGTGAAGCTTTTAAGCACACAACATAGAGGTCACGCATAATTTCGACGATAGGTACGACCAAATATTATTTTTCTTGAGGGGGTATGACGGTCATGACAAAGAAAGACACATCCATGCACGCAAACACTTTTACTTCGACTGTAATGGTCTTGAAAATGGGACATATCAATAACTAATCTACTCAAAATTACTTTTCCAAGGGGGGACACGTTGAAAGCATAAGGTCAAAGGGATACTTTTATTTTTAAAACAGTGCCTATTGATAACTGATGAACTCAAGATACATATCCAAGTAGTGAGGCGTATAAACTCAAGGCCCAAATCATGTTTTGAACGGCGTGCGACTTTGGCGACCGCTTGCTAATAGCACACACACAGGGACGTTCGTTTTCCAACGCATCGCGCTTCAAACACAAGCGGAGGATCGGCCACTATGGTTCTCAGACATCAAATTTACATGTAACCCTGAAGCTGAGCATCATTTTATTGCAGAAGAGCGTCAATCAATCGGCAAATCATAGTGGCATTCATCCCGCTCTTAAATAATGGCGTTCCTCCTCTGCTCTTGAGATGCGAAACCACCGCACCATTCCCCACACTGCCGCATCAATTCCTGCTCCTGAATAATACGAGGAACAGCAATTCGTCTGTCTGTCTGTCTGTCTGTCTGTCTGTCTGTCTGTCTGTCTGTCTGTCTGTCTGTCTGTCTGTCTGTCTGTCTGTCTGTCTGTCTGTCTGTCTGTCTGTCTGTCTGTCTGTCTGTCTGTCTGTCTGTCTGTCTGTCTGTCTGTCTGTCTGTCTGTCTGTCCACCCTGGTGAAAGATAAAAACCATTCTTAAGCACTGAGTTTATCTAGGCAAAACCATTCCAAACTACTAAAACCGCTGACATCCTGTACAATGAGGGTCGGAATCACGATCCCGCGCCTCAAGGACGACACACGTTATTCTGCTCTACGGTCTCCTTCTCCCGAAGAGTCTCTCACGACGAACCAGATCGTCACACGCATGAGAGAGGAAAGTTAGTATACAGTACCAGTTCACTCCACTCCGTACTTAAGTTAGCAGCAATTAAGATACCGCTTCTCTGAAGAGTGGTGTGCCTGATACCAGGTCATATCCTGGAATAGGCCACGGTGACGGCGACCACAACGCCCATGGCATGGTAAAGTGGAATGAGCCAATCCAGGCGTATACATCACAGTATAGATAAAAGAGTGGGGTTATGTTGACTATATCCGCCATTCAAGCATCCTGCCTATTTCATACAAGCCACGAGTGTTTCGCTTTTAGAGGTAAACGTACATTAGATCTATTCATTCAATTTTATTGTGGATATTAATTTTAACGTAAAAAAAGACCACTGGTGGCGCATTTTCTGTCTCAGGCTGACAGTGCCTCAATAAAGCTTTGAAATGCTCACAAGGCACCAAACTGCTAAGGTATTAGTGGTACAAAAATAAAAAAAGCGTTTTATTTATTTATTTATTTATTTATTTATTTATTTATTTATTTATTTATTTATTTATTTATTTACCTTTTGATTGATTGATTGATTGATTGATTGATTGATTGATTGATTGATTGATTGATTGATTGATTGATTGATTGATTGATTGATTGATTGATTGATTGATTGATTGATTGATTGATTGATTGATTGATTGATTGATTGATTGATTGATTGATTGATTGATTGATTGATTGATCGATCTAGAATGCTCATGGAGAATGCCCTAACACAAAACGTCGCACGGCCCGACGCGCAGCAACGGTCGTTTTCTGCGCGATCTGGGAGCAATATTACAAACTCCAGCGCTTGCATATATATTTGGCCAAAAGACGTTTCTTCGAGAAATTTCGTTGAGGAAATGTCTCCCGTCATCTCTTGGCTGCGCGATCGTTCATCAAGTGGTGCGCATTTTCTCGTGCATCAAGACGAAAGAACGCCCAACACCAGCTGGAGCCAAGTGCATGCACGAGATAGACACTAAGTGTAGAAATGCTGTCAAGTCGAAATGCGCAGCCCATTATCATACTCTGGGCGACGTCGGGTTAGGCACCTTTTCCAGAAGCACGGACTGCGGCCACACCGTTAAAGTCGGGCAACCGATATGGCTGGGCACGCTTCTTGCGAAAATGCAAATTGTTCTCGGAAGAAAAGGAAACGCATAAGTGACGGGGGCTTCCTATCGCATCCGCTTTTTTTATTATTATTTTTCCGGCTGCCTTCCCGAAAGCAGCTGTTGAATAGGAGGTCTGATTGACGCCGGTCAATTAGGCTTAGGCCGTGTGAATTTAAAGGAAGTGCCTCCTCTGGCGCTAAGGTAAGTGTCATGCTAGCCCTTGCGGAATTAGGCTGCCCGGCCGTGGTGGCGCTGTCATCTCTTGTATGTGCAGCAATGGCCGCGGTGTTCCACGTAGAAGCGGACGTTTTTGGAGGTAAGAGGCATAACGGAGATTTGGAACCAAGCTTAGTGATCCTTCATTGGTATAGATCTCTTTAGGGGCCAAACGACATCTAGATTATCCTAAAGAACCTCATTAGAAGGGCACCTCCGGTTCTTTTCCGAAACGGCGCGCTGACGCGATCCGACGAGCGGCCAGTAAAGAGTAATGAGAACGTTTGCAAGCTACGACACGAGACTCTTCTAAGCGTAATCTGCTTAAAAATGAAACGTAGCATTGATATATTTCCGTCGTAAGATAGTTTGGTTGATTCTCGCCAGTGAAGTCCCGCACTCCCAGGAAGCAAAGTGCAGCATTGTTCCCGACGTTTATTGACTGCCGAACTGCACTGTGCCATGAACAGGGCAGTAAAAACTCTACCGGTTACTCCAGCCGAAGGTTCCAATGGAGTTCCAACGTGGTCTATCTGAAGAGCTATCTCACCAAGAGCAACATGCAGCGTTTTACGTATACAGTGATCCCAGGGCATGAATTGCCACGAGGTGGGCCCATTTAAAATACATTCGAGAGTGAGTTTTGTCCTCGAAACGTGTGCCGTTCCTACACCGTCAGTCCGGGTATTTATTTTCTATTGACTTTTATTTGTTTGGGTAGTCGGACCTCCGATAATGTCACAGGATGTTTTAAACAACCGACAACGGCGGGAATAAATCATCCGTATTAGTTTATGCTTTTATTTAAGCCCCAATAAAATGTACGAAGTAATAAGTTTGCGCAGAAGACGAGGACGAAGATAAGAGAGGACATGACGAGCGCAACTTCCAACTTTATTTTGCATGAAATAGCAACACACATATATACCTCCCACCGCTGTTACCTCCTTTCCTATCACCAGTTGCACCACCCGATAAGGCGTAACAAAAATAACAAGTCAAATACAACGAACAAAACAATTCGATAAAACGGTGTAACCAAACAGCATGGACCAGATAACAGATACTACTTAGGCTGTGTACGTCTTCCACAATAAACACGTGTCGCACTTGAAATCAAAGATGAATGAATAAAGTCGTGTTTAAAAGGTCATGTTTAAAAGGTCATGTTTAGAACGTCATGTTTAAAGGAACTTCGATATTTTTGGGCATTTTTAGGCTTTTGTTAAATGTTGGCAACGCACACTCTGTGTTGGTCACCACTTCCATTCTCCCATCCCAACCCTGTTATTTCTCTGTTTTTACCGTTTTTATGCCTTTTGGCTCTGATTTTATGCTTTTCTTTTTTCGTCCTTGGTTTTAGGGTTGACACGTGTTAATGCTAAAAAGCTTGTGTAGTATCGAAGTTTGATTCGTTTTAGATTCTCATAAGTCTCGGAACCGCGAGCTGTGTTGTTCATCACTTCAATTCTTCCACCCGTGTTATCAAGTTACCATTTTATTGTTAGTGGTTTTATGCCCCTTTGGCTCTGATTTTATTCATTCATTTTTTATTTCAAGTGGGACACGTGTTCATTGCGAAAGACGTACACAGTCTAAGTAGTATCTGTTATCTGGTGCATACTGTTTGGTTACGCCGTTTTATCGAATTCCTTTGTTTGTTGTATTTGACTTGTGATTTTTGTTAAGCCTTATCTGGTGGTGCAACTGGTGATAGGAAAGATGGTAACACCGGTGGGAGGTATATATGTGTGTTGCTATTTCATGCAAAATAAAGTTGGAAGTTGCGCTCGTCTTGTCCTCTCTTTTCTTCGTCCTCGTGTTTTGTGCAAACTTATTCCTTCATGCGTCGTGAATCAACTAGCCAGCAATCAAGTCACGATAAAATGTATTTAGAATAGTAAGCATAGAAACTATTTTCTTCACAGGAATTATGCGAAAGCTGGTGAGAAAAGATGCGCACATACAAAGTTGCATGCTTAAACCGGTTTGTGAATATGCACACAAAAACGATTGCCATGCAGGAACACGAACCCGTCTATAGAAACATCGATACGTGCATTCATGCATAATTACGATCTGTACAGAAACACAACGAACTTCTTTCACTACTGCACCCGATTTCTTTGTTGCGAAGTCCTTTCTTCCAGGAGCAATACAAGAGGTCGTATAAATGCACGAAGGACCTGGGTACATTAATTAGGTACTTCCGTACAGCCCCGCGTGTGCCTCTAACTGTAAAGCCCTTTTAGAGTCTTCTTCACTACCCTACAGAAATGCAATGCCGGGAAGAGGCACTTGTCAGGGGCACGATATGATGTCAAAAGGAGGGAGCCCAATGGCCTTTTAATAAATATATTCTTAAGAATCTATGTATATCTGTAAAGTCAGATTCACTTCTATGCACAAGTGCATTGCCAATATGACTGTTTTGAGGTGATAATAAAGGTGTCCATCATCAAAATATGAAGGCCCTGGCGCTTTTTAGCAATGCCGTTTTTCTTAGCGTGCGGCGAAAGTGTGAAACAAGAAAGTGTCACGTAAACATTTAAAATATGATTGCTCTGGCGCATCTTACTAGCAGAATTTTATTTTAAAGGAGAGTGTGACATAAAGCGTTAAGGACGGAAAGCAGGGTTTCGCGCAACACACTGACGTGGTTAGCTATTTCACGGTGTCAGTCCTCCTTCAATCTGTCTTCAGACATCGGTGGGACATCCTGCGACACTTGTAATTAACGCTCCCACAATTTCCTTCATTCCTGGAAGCTCTGCAAAAGCCATAGTTATGGCCAGGATAGAGCGACACTGTGTGACCTGCTAGTCGCAGCAGATACGCCTCGTAGTTTATGCTTTGATCGTGTTGCGAGTTTCTTTAAAGGGAGTATCAAATGCGTTTACTGCTGCAACTGAAAGAAAGCCGGCCAACATTCACGGCATCGCCCCAGTGACTATCGCAGTCCTCGAGATGTTTGCGCGCTCGAATGATGTCATTTGTTACCTGATGATCCTAGAGAAATGAGTTTTGGCTGAGGTACTTTCGGTTCCTCTTTTTTAGGTACTGCATGCGCTTACCAACTACGTTCCAAATGTATATCTGAATTAAAAATAACTTGCAAACAGGGTTTCGGGGCTTTTTGAGATGGTTCTCGCTTACACTGCTTTGTACGCAGTCTTCTTTAAAAAGGCAAATAAATTCAGAAAGAGCGTGCGAGGGACAAAAAGCAAATCTGATATTCTAAGGAGCGGCACAGCCATAACTTGACCGGCCTAGGCAAACAAAACATCATGCCTTCCAAAGATTCCGAGCGATGCAACGTGACAAGCAGTCGCTGCACGTGATCCGACTTCGTTACGCCAAGGGGTGTCGCATTTCCCAACAGCGCCACGGGGGAAGTGCACGCGAATATTTGCATCGTCAACCACTACACACACCGGAGAAAAACACGCATAACGAAAGCAGTATATATACCCCGCGCGCCACGTCAGAGCTTGCCCCCTCTCTTCCTACGCCTTCGGGGAGATACGCTTACGGTGCCAAACAACAAGTTGACGCTCGTTGGCTAATGGGCGCGCTTGCACCGCTCCGCATATTTGGCGCGTCTGTTCTCAAGGAGAGGGTCGAACCAACTTCGGCGACCGGCGTGTCGTAGGCAGCGTCGCCCTCTTCGCCCGCACGCTCTTGACACGCGCACGCGTCATAAACGCGTCATCATAGTAGACGCAGCCCCAGCAGGGGACCAGCAGCCGCACCGGCACCGGCATCGTCATCGGAAGCGAGGTTGGCGAACAAGAGGAGGCCGGTGTAGTATGCACTACCTTGTATAGTGTGAAAGGAGATCCCCATTTGCGCAACGTTATCTAAATCTCGTAACGGATGTTGCTCAATTACGGGGAAACCGATCACTCGCCACATGCATGACCGAGCGCGAAGGCTATCTACCGCAGATGCCAAGCACAAAAATTTGCGGATGCCGAGGTTTGCGCTGTGTATCCGGTTGCCTCCTTGTTGAGTGATGAGATACTAACCACACGGAAAAGGAATACTGCTACGGCTCATCAATCTATGACCTAATTTTTAACTTCCGCGTGTAAATCTTTTTCTTAAACTTAAAGCTAATCCGTCATCGTTTTTTTTTTCGTGTTATTACTGACCGCTGTGTGAGATGCGGATGATTGTGAGGTCGGGACGCTTGTCTTTTTAAAGCTCAAGAAAGGAGTGAAAACTACGAACTGGAGTTTCAGTCACCTCCAGCTGCAAGTATAAAATCTCTGATGTCAAAGCACAGTAGCGTCTATTGAAAAAAGGTTAATCTATTGTAACGTAGTATTTTGGTTACATACTGCCGCTACTGTAGCCTGAAGATCGGAAGGAAAAAGTCGAGACGTCGAAGAAGTTTTAAGGTTAACTTGTTTACTTTACGGATGACATTGGTGACATTTAGCACAAACGAATTAGAATAAATACACTTGTTACATAAATTAGAATGACAGTCGAAAGATTAAGAGTACTTAGCGAAACATGGTTGACGGGCGAAGGGCTCCCGGCGTCTGGCCCCGACGATCGGCAGCAATCGGCTCTCCTGGTGTTGCTCTCTCTCAATCGCCAGAGGGGCCGCGTTATATTTGCTTTGGGGGGACGCATTGGGGGAAAAAGCGCATCCTAGCGTGTGCGGACTATCGGGAGCAAGTCTTAGGCACACCCGCAGCCAATCAGGAAGACGCTTCTAAGCTCCAATCAGACCTGTCCCCGCCAAAGTGAAAAGGACCAAAAACACAGACACAAGGTTTCGACTCGAAAACGAGCGCTTGGAGAATTACGGGCGTAGAGCAAGTAGTTAGACAAAACGCACTAAAGTAAACAGGGCAAAAGGGAAGGTCGTCGGAAGAACACAGCGGCCCGCGTAGGCGCGCAACGGGGGTCGGAGACGCCACAGCCGCGGTAATACAAGATGCGTCGATGGTCCCTCTCGAGAGCCGCGTCTCCCGGGTCGGCCGACGGGCCACCACACACGCCGGAGCCGTTTCTCAGAAAAAAAAGGGGGCCACGCCCCAGCCGCGTCCGAAGCGCTTTCAAACATAACACTTTGGAGGAAGAGCCCTGGCTGCGGGAAGAACTTAAAAAACAACAAGAAAACATCAAGAGATCTCCGCTTCGCGACACTATTTTTAACTTCTTTTGTAATGGCTGCAAAAAGGAATTTTTCGTCTTTACGTCGCATTTGTGTTTAATTAATCTTAATTGAATTTCTGCACCCTCAATATCAGGACTGTGGCCCCTGTCAAAGAATGAGAAAGGTACTATTTGTTTGTGTGCTTCCTTTCTGTGAACACTGGTCAATGTGCTGTTGGTGATACCGTGTTCCAATCTGCGAAGCGGAACGGGCTTAAAATAATTTTTAGCCATTCCTTGTATTTTGCGCACGCCGGCTAACTAGTCCGCTCGCCGTTAAATAAAATTTGCCGCAAATTTCCAAGCATGGGTGTTGCAGCAAGGTATGCCCGGCGCTGTTACATCTGCAGAAGAAAATGACGGGTTGTTTGTTGTAGAAACGCATCTGTTTCTAGGCAGTGTGAAGTTTTTCCCCAATAGTCATGGCGGATTACATTCGCAGTTAGTGGTCACAGCCGGAGCTTCACGAGGTGAACAGAATGTGAGAAAAGATGAAGAATGATGCCGAAATTTCAATCTCAACAGATGCCCTGCGACAAGTTGATATCAAGAAGATAAACTCAGTTCTGAAACGTCAAATTGTCCCTAGAAGATAACACTCAGAAAGAAGCTCCTGACAACCTCCACAATGAGTGCACCGAAATGAATATGATCATATTTTCGGCTGCGGAAAGCCGTTTTGATGACTTGTAACAGCGTCTGTCGTCAAATATAACGCTTGCAAAAATATAATGACCTGTTTATTATACACGTCGAGGATAAAGGCAGCGTAATTAGAAATCCTTCTGCCTACACCTCGGCGTTCCTAACAGCTTTGATAAATGTCAAAAATATTTAGTGACTAAACAAAATACAGCTGTTGCGGCTGGTACTTTTGCATGGTGGTAACCGTCCTTATGGAACCCTGAAAAATCAAACGCACGTGTGATACTCGAAAGAAGTAGTGGTTACACCTTCAATAAGAAATACGCTTGAATATTTTTCACAACACTCTAGGACCTCAGAACAATTAATCAAGCGAATAATGTCACCAGCCGCAAAACTTAACTTAAAATCGGTTTACTGTGGCACGCTCTTCGTCGGAGAAGAAAATGAACACTTAGTACAGTCGGCCATAGAAGCATGTTGAAGACTAATAGAACGTACAACTTAATTCCAAGGCGGTTTGTGCAGCCACCGTGGTCTTTTTTCCACGGGAACCACATTTGTCCATATTTTATATTTTGATTATATCGATTTATTTTTTTCTACACATCAATCGGTTCCCTTGAGGCACTCAACGAGAGAGAACACCAAAATAACACCATATTTTTGGCATGTCAGGTCTCGCGGCAAAACGGCAATTACTCGTGCATCAATCTCCCTTCAAAAGCCAACTACCGGCTTTTAAATAGCTTCCCTGTTTTCGTGGAACCACCACTTTGGTGTAGGATTTCGTAGATGGGTAACAAATATCATCCTCATCAGCCTATCTACGTCCACTGAAGGGCAAAGGCCTCTCCCATGAATCTCCAATTATCCAGGTCCTGGGCTAATTGCGACCAATTTGTCACCGCAAACTTCTTGATCTCATCTGCCCCTCTAACTTTGTGGCACCCCCTGCCACGCTTGCCTTCTTTAGGGATCCACTCTGTTACCCTTAATGACCAACGGTTATCTTGCCTTAGCATGACATGACCTGCCCACGTCCATTTCTTCTTAATTTCTACTAATATGTTTTAACACGTGGGCAGGTCATGTAATGCTAAGGCAAGTCTTCTTCTTAATTTCTACTAATATGTCCTTAACACACGTTTGCTTCTTGACCCACTCCGCTCTCTTCTTGTCCCTTAATGTCACATCTATCATCTTCCGTTCCATTGCTCGCTGAGTCGTCCTCAGTTTAAGTTGAACCGTTTTAGTGAGCCTCCAAGTTTCTGCCCCGTAGGTGAGTACCGACAAGATGCAGCTCTCATACACTTTCTTCTTTAAGGACAATGGTAGGCTGCCATTCATTATCTGAGAGTACCTGCCGAATGCACTCCACCCCATTCTTATCCTAATTTTCTCTCCTCGTGGTTGGGATCCGGGGTCACTACTTGGCCCAAGGAGATATATTCGCTCACCGCTTCCACTGCCTTGACCCCTATCTCAAACCGCTGTGCTCTTCCCAGGTTATTAAGCATTACTTCAGTTTTTTGCATATTAAATTTCAGGACCACGCTCCTTCCCCTCATTGCCCAGTGCTGTAATCAGTGCGGTAAGAAGCATAGGCGTGCCTCGAAGCCGTAGCTCACCACCGAATTACCCTGCATACGTGCGCAAAAGCTAATTTACATACCCTTGAAATGTTCACGCAACATCTTCTTCAGCCGCGCTGTGCTTTCCCACAATCCCGCGGCGGAACTTATGTGCATCAATCGCGGAACAAGCAGACCAAATTCCAAGAGACATCAATCCTCCACCCAAAGTGCCGGTATGCACAAGCAGGATGTTACAAAGGGCGATAAAAAGCGCGGTCGGGGTTCTCAATTTTCGCCGCTTCCCACCTTGACAACTCTCGCCGAGCAGCAGCGACAATCGGCCGTGGGACCCCCGGCGGGAATGACATACAAACGCAAACAGAACAAGCGGAGTGCACCCTCACCCACGGGGGGAATACCCATCTCCGTTGCGCCAGACAATCCGGTTTTCACCTAGGCCGGTCCACGCGCTCCAGCGAGCAAGCAAGCCGGTGGTGAGAGTTTCGAGTCGGCGGTGAGAGTTTCGTATAAAGAAGCCTTTCGAACCCGGCGGCGTGTGACTCATTCGGAGAAAGACACAGGCAGCGATACTTGACAAGAGGCAGCGCAGCGCCAGTTTATCGCCATTGCAGCGTACGGAAACGTCAGAAAGGGGCATCATGCGGCTGGTCCAGAGGAGAGGACTCGGGATGCTGTTCCTGCTCCTGTGTATCTTGGCATCGCTCGCCTCGGCGGCCGTGTTTGTGCAGCCCGTGGACGTGAAAAATAGTGAGTGCTCCTATCGTTAACCAGGAACTCCGGAAGGAAGCGATAGGAGGGAAGAGGAGATAAGTTTTTGTAACAATGAACATTGAGATAACTAGTAAACTGATGCCTTTAAGGTGTGTGTAAAATTTCAGTCATCTGTTTATAGCGATTCATTTTTTGTCCCATTCCACAACAAACTGTGGCTCCTGTTTCAATTTAGTAACATGCTTTCGTAAGAACTAACTGACCCACATCTTCCTCAGAGCCGACATAGCGTAGTATATTTATTTTATCGCTGCAAATAAATATAGTTCCACGTCAGGATAGCTGCCGTATTCTAAAGCCCGGATGTGTCATAGTGAATCTGATTTCCATGCTGTTTATCTCCATTGAATCCGACCGACATGCGACTGAATGAACATCCAGGTCACTTTAGCATACCTACCACTCTCCTGATTTGCCCGGAGACTTGTCCGGGAGACCCCCGATTTTTTACCTATCCTCCCAATTGTACGGGAACGGGGATAAATCTCCCGAAAAAGTGAAGCGAAGCCAGCGGAGGTCGTATCCAAGTCATAAGTTTAGTGAGCGTGTAACCCTTTTTTGTATAGCTCCGTTGACAACACGGCGTTGTCGAAGTCGAAGAGTTTGCCATTTTCTTTAAGGTCTTACACTGCAGAATTTCTATATTTTGTGTCGTCCCGGCGATGGGAGTACTACAGGTTTCGCACGACTTGTGCATGCGGCGAAAATAGTGCATTTTGAAACGACCCACCACCGGAACATTGTTCTCGCCGTTGAGTCGTGCTACAAGTAATCATATTGTGACAAGTTTTTGAAGAAAGCAAAGTCCACCGCAGGGAAGTCTGCAAAATCATCAGCAGGTGAACTTGCTGGGCAGTTACTAGTGTGCTCTGCTCCTCCCTATTTAAATAAATGTCATTTTGAATTTGCCTGGTTTTAGTATCATTGTGGCCTTGAAATCAAGACTGATCTCGTAGGATAGACAGATCACGTAATCCGCAGAATACAAATAAATTACATCCCCCGCCCTCTTCTGCGGCCAATCTCCCTATTTTTGAGGTCGCGAGGTTAGGTAGGCTTCAATGAGCTAGCGCCTCTTTAATGGGTGCCAGGATGTCATGACACAGGGTCACATTCTTCTTTGTTTTAACTGGAAGAAAATACCTGGCTTGAAACTGTGAACCATGATCGGTAACCTTTAGAAACGCACGACCGCGTTCAACGTGATCACCAGTCTACATTCCAATACTCGCCGCGTTAACATCATTGAAATATATGAACGTCCTGGGAGTAATTACTGATTTATCAAGGCATAAAATTGTTGTTACCATCTGGCTGGTTCAGCTTTCGCCACCAACGCTTAAAATTAGGTCCCCTTTAATTGTCTTTTGCTGTCTTTTGTATATTTATGCCGGGCATTTTCTAACATCACATTGCATCACCCACACGACTTCTTATTGGGAAGTTATTGAGAATTCTGCAAAGTTTTCTCGCAGAGTTGGCATACGAGCAGAAGCCTCCCTTTGGGTTCGATATCAAATTGTGTTGAAGGCTTTACTAAATTCCACAGATATGAAATACCGCGGGCTCAATTCAACGGCCAGCAAATTTTGACGTTTATTTAAACAAAAGTGCTATATACTCGAGCGAGGTTATCATATTCAGTCAGTGTGCAAAAAAATATGGCTTTAAAGAAATGCTCTTTTCTAGCAATTGTGCTAGGTTTCTAAAAGAAAGGCCACAAGGTATCAATTTCTCACTATAAAAGACAAATTTAAGGTATTTAGATCATCGCTACTAACTGGCCATTGCCAGCGAATACCTGCTTAGTCAGCTATATTCTAATAATTCTTATTTTGCAATGGGCAGTAGCCTGTTCGTCCTGTCGCTATTTTAAAATCAAAGAGCTTCATGCTCTTTGCCGACAAGCATGTACTAAGCAATAAAATCTTGGCGAGTCTTTTAACTGCTACCACTACAAAGGCTAGCATTTCTAGCTAAGTTTCATCAAATTTCTGCATTTCGGGGAAAGGGGGTAGAAACGAAACAATTTTTGTACCCCACGCATTGCCATGAGTAATGGGGTCAGTCTAGAACCTGAGGTCTTGTGTAGCTGTTTTCGGCTCCATTTCACTGTAATTGTAGAAGTGTTTACTTGCGTGCGCTTCTCAAAACATATTCTCCTTTGCATAAAGAATGGCAGTTCACATTACGGTGAAAAAAATGTTCAGTGCAAGACATGTTAACATGACCTTTCCTACTGAGGAAGCTTGCAAGCTGGGGAGAGAGCAAGCAAGTAAACGAAGTAGGATTCTATGAGTACAGTGCTTGCAGCTTGGGTGGTCACTCGGGCGGGTACATATAAAGTTCTGCTTTCTGGGACGTTTTGTTTCCTTTCCACCATATGACCACCCACATCTGTATAGCAGCAGCCTTGCCTATACATATCTGTCTAATCCAAAAAGGGAGCATGAGAAATAAGGAGGTATGGGCATGGGAATGTCCTCATGTCCTAAACAGTGTATTTGTTGTCTCCCTACCTTCGTTTGTCGTCTTCGCTGGGACGTTTTTTTTTTTTACACATTTAAATTAGGCTCGTGAAGTTTCGTCCAGCAACGGCCTGCGGGTTTTCAGTTGCGGGTTATAGCTGACCGAAATTCTCCAGACCATAAGCAAGTATTCTTCCGCTTCCTGCACACCATGAGGTATCACAAAAATTGTTGACCGAATCCCGGATGTTTGCTTGTGTAACGGCAAAAAAGTGGCATTGAAATTGTCACTACCCCCATTTCGAAACTAATGGTGTCTTCGTTCATTTCTGTGTTCCAAAAATGCGTTGTATTTTTTCTTAGATGCTGGAGGGGCGACATACGCGTAAACGACTCCGCATGGAATATGACTTTGATACTACTAAAGGAAGTCCAACAAATAAAGTGTGGTTGTCATTGAACCAATTGCTCAATTTATTAAATTTACTGAAATATTTTCCGGCTGATAAGGGCTACAACCATCACACCATGCAACAAAGTATTTAAAAAAATAAAACCCACTACTGCAGAGATACTTATGAAACCGTGCAGGGCAGTGCAGAGGCGCACATGGTAAGATTGATAGGCATTGAGAAGGCTGTAGGTTTGTGAAATTGCAAATTTTGCCCTCTTCCGTGACTATCGGTAGGTTCTGCAGGAGCGTTGCCATCTCAAATTTCTTTTCGCGAAACGTTAAATAATATGCCAGGGTTGGGGTCTGTAAATTTTCTAAAGAATCGACCTTGTGCCATGGCATTTGATTACATTCACCAAATCCCGCCTATCATAAAATGCACGCTGGCATGCCTGAAATCTTCACGTAGCACTGACTATTAATCCCCAAAAACGGCTCTTTAATTGTAAAAACGATCGCCTCTCTTGGGCTTCGTATACCCGAAATTTTTCTCCTGTCTGTCTGGCTAGCTCTCCAGGTAGCCAAAACTTGACCGAATTCTTGAACGAAATGTTTGTATAGGAAAAGCTTTTGAATACGACTAAATCTTGAAATTCATGTCATACTTGTCCACATTGTTCAGCAAAAACAAAACATCAGGCATATTTGAGGCAAAACATCATTACATAACTGGTATTTGCAATGATCTTTTGAACTAAAATACATGTCGGCTTGATTTGTGCGATAGCAAACGAAACACACGTGTTGAAAACAATGTTTCGACCCAAAATTACCAAAAGCGCTCGCGAGCAAGCGTAGGCCTCTGGCGGCATTCCTAGAAATCCAACAGTAACGACGCGTTCCAGTAGTTGGTTCGGGAGCTGTGAAACACGGAAAAATTAAATTTTGAGCAAACCTGCACCGTGTTTATCGGGGGAGGAGCGATACTGGAGGTGAAGAGCACGAGAGGTGGGCGGAAACAAGAAAAAAAAGCATTTACGGGGGAGAGGCGACAGAGGGGTGTCGTATTTCTAAGATATTGGCAGCGAGTAAGCAGGTACGCGCCTTTTTTAAAAAAAACGTTTCGGTTGTTTCATTTTCAGCTGTAGGTGTGCGCTTTCCTGTCCCGTCAACTTCACGCACTACAAGGCTTTGGAGGAAGCGCAGTGTACCGCGCTTCTTTCCACGTCCGCTTCTGTTCCACTTCCACCTTCGCGCTGCCTTTTAGCAACTTGCACGTAAACACTTTCCTATTTGGCAGCACTGGTAGAATGGCTCGAAGAGAAATATGGAACGCCAGGAATTCCTTCTATGCAGTTGGCGTGTCCCGCCATTTTATCTCTATGGCTGTAGAGGACGTGGGAGTTAGCAGAACAAAAAAAAAGTAGCTGGCTTATTTCAGACAGAAAAATCTCACGAATGTCAACTTTAATGTACAAACATTTTGACGTCCTTGGAGTAGACATCTTATCCTTAGAGTAATTTGCAGGTTTAGGAATAGCGTTTCGCATTGTCTATATATCTGAAGGGCCCATGAAAATTCAAATAGACCTGCAAACAACAACGGTGACAGCAGGCTTGCCAATGTTTTCTGTTAAGCGGACATTAATCTTTATTTATAGCAAACCCAACGACTGGGCGGCGAATGAGGGTATTCTACGCTCACATCCTCTGGGTTTAGCGTACACGTACAGGGTGAAGCCACCAATGTAGGAAAATTATTTCTTTATATGTCACGGCATAAGATCGTAACGTAACGTATTTATGTTCTGTACCGACATCTGGCGGGGCTATGTTAAGCTGGGCGTTTCTCTCGGGTAGAATCACCAGCGGCGTGGTAGAAGAACATTGTTTACTTTCTGTATAACACACGCTATTCTTGCTGAGCAATGCGTGTGGCTTCGCTATTACACCTCAGGATATGCTTAGACCAAAAGCGAAAAAAACTGCATTTATTCTAGCATTTGTCATACCATTGTCACTTCCAAGTCAAAGAGTTGGCGTTCGTGGTATTCTCTTCTGTACAACGCATGCATTAAGCGTAGCTGAGGCAGATTTTCCTGCCTAGAACAATCGTTGCGCTCTAGTTCACTCTAACGCTGTGACATTTTTCTTTGTTTTCGCATCGTTGAAGATAGCAAAAAGAACAAAAATTTATCCTTTGTTGTTTACGCCTGATGGCTACGTAAGCCAGAAATTCATGTGCGTACCTCGCTGCCTGTCTGGGTGTTCTTGCATCCAAGAGGGGGTGCTTTGAATACTGAGCGGTCAACTCGCAACCTTCTAAAAAAAGGAATAAGACTATTCAAAGCTCATTTCCAAGAATTACACGCGTGCCCGCACTTAGTACCTCCATAAACAAGAAAGCTGGCATGGAAAGCTATTCAAACTAAGCGCACAATGCTATCACTGCCTTCATCAGACGCCGCGACTGAGGAAAGTGCGGGGTAGCCCGACTTCGGGCAGTAAATAAGTTGTCGGAGTGGGACGTGCTCTGTAGGCAGAATCCGCGCGTTCTACTCAGTGTACTGGGGCCACATGACTAGTTTGGTAAATTTTTGTGTGATGGCGAAACAATTCGTGTGGTGCGTTATAGCTGGGAAGCATCCTTATAGCTCATGCCAGATATCAGCGAGAAGTGCGGCGTGGTTCATGTCAAGCGGGTACAACGTCACTTTAAAATGGCCATGGTCTGTGCCCTTCGGTGAGGCATAATGAGGCATATTGCTTTGAACGAAAGACGAATACGGAAAACCACAAAACGATGCCACATTACCTCAGTTTTTATCTTGAGAACGTAGAAAGAGAAGAAAAAGTTTGGGTATTTTCCGTGCGTATTCCGCCATAACTTCAGTTTCCAGTGTCCTTTTTTGGTGGCAACCATTTTATTGGGTTCTCACTGTAGAAACAAATTTTCGCTGAGTAGCTTGGGAGAAGGCCTTTACAGCTGCGATTGTAGATCACATTGGCGAAAAGGAACTTCTAAGGCGCATTAGGAGATGGGTGGCACTCTAAAGCTAAACATTGATAACCTGGGTAAGGTAAGCACCGATGTTGTAACGAATTCTCTTTATACGAGTAACCTGTTTCTAAGGATGATGCTTTCATACATGACGCAAGAAGTCTTCTTCTCAGGTAATCCTGACTACCCTTTCAGCCTTAATTGCTTTTTCTCACCTTTCAATTTCATTGTGTTTCTGCATCAAATTTTTTAAGAGGCGAAATGGCGTTCCGGCAGTCCTTGTCATGATTTCGTGACGCAACACTGACAGCTAGTCTTGGCTGTAGCCAGATTGTCGAAAGAATGATGGGCATTGCTCGTATTTGCGCTATAGCGCTTAAAAACTATTCAATTTTACCTGCTACAGTACGCGTATGTCGCACTTGTCAGTTTTATGAATACGTATTGTTCTTAGTATGGAGAAATCATTCGTGCTTTTTGTTTAATCACTGGGTACATGAAAGAGGCCACCAACAATAAACGCGATGAATTTTGAAGTCTTTAAAAAGGTGCATTGTCGTAGCACGTGGTCATCATCTCTTCATTAGTCTTCACCTAGCTCCAGAACATAACCAACCGCTCTTAGCGCGGTCTTCGACATGCACAAGAAATACAATTAAAATGTTGCCAAAATGGTGTACGACTGTGCGTGCTCTATCTTCTGGGAGAGCAGAAGCTCCTAGGGCCTAATTGTCAGTTTTTTTCTGTTTCTTATAAGTGTCTATTTCCAGTGAACGCTGATTAGCTGAAAGCAGACGAAGCAGATGTGACGCAGCACGAACGAGGCGGGTATCGGTGTCTGTGCTTGTCATTGGTCAGAGGAATCGCAAGGGCAACAACATCACTATTAAAATAGATGCGAAATGGACTGCGCATCGTTGCTGTGCATGTCATTGGCCAGAGGCATCGCAAAAAAAAAACAAGCTCACTACTGAAATGGACGCGAAATGGGCACTATTGAAATCGACGAAAAAACACTTCTAGTGGGGCAAGAAGAACCGAAGTGCACTTCTGAGACCCTCTTCACATTTAGCACATGCCTTTTTCTTGGCTTACACTATTTATAGTGGTCTCATCACTGCGAGATCACTTGGTTATTTATAAATAAAACACGTAATATGTTTTTCAGACATATAACACATCGTGTACATAGCATCGTATCAATAACGAGAATTGTTGTTGCCTCTCAGGTTAGTTGTTTTCTTCGTGGTGAGAAGACACTCAAAGGGATTCTGCAACACCTCAGATAAACGCTTAAGCTATTCCCTTCACGTTTGAAAGCACTGCAAAAGCTATATGTAGTTAACGCCAACACGAAGCGGCACTGCGCGATTTGCTCAGCGCAGCAGATACGCGTACCGTTTCTGCTTTGCTTCTGTGGCTGTCTTTTTAAAGTGGCTAACAAATGCGTTCATTGCTGCAATTAAGGACAGTCGGTCAATAGCCGCTGCACCACTGCAATGACGTAATTCCAGCGGTACAAGAACGCTACGGCCAGGATAGAGAGAAAAATATGTTGAGCAAACTTCTAAGTTGTCTGATGGGCATAGAGCGGTATTTTTTGCTGAGGTACTTTGCCGCCCCCTAATCTAAGGACTGGATGTGTTGGCTGACTGTGTTCTGCAAGCATTTAGAATTTTGAAAAAAGTTGAAAAAAGTGTTGCAGAGTCCCTTTAAAGCCTTAAAAATTTTCAGAACTCTTTACTTTCTCTACTCTATTCTATATTCTCTACTTTCCGACCCGTGCGAATTTAGCCGTTTTTGTTGCAGGATTGATGAAACCCAGAGCATTTTCTAATGATTCCTCCCAATTTCCCTCATTCATCTCCCTGGCATCGGGCACCACCAGGGCAGTTTCTCGGAACCTTGTATTTTTCTTCGCGAGTACAAGGGCGAAATTCCAATCTATATTCCGACGCTATGATGCGAGGAAATATCTTCTTTAAGTTTAGAGAAACCCCAGTTTATGGGCACGGCTGCACCAGGACGTACAGCTCGAAACACATCCACCTTGTACAAGAATAATGACTGACTTCCTTAATACTGTTTTAAAAATTGCTTCCAAGTATACACTTGGTAATTACCACTAAATGCACTTTGCAAACTTGGTAATGATTCAGACATTTCACCTGCTCATTGCCTTCTGGCCATTTCCTACAGTAAATGCGATGTTTGATGCACGATAAATTTTGTACATTCTTAGCAACATCTATTTTGAACGCTAATTCGCAGGAATCATCAAGGAGGTTACAAAACTTGTTGCTGAGCTAGTTGGTACATACTTTAAGAAAGAATAAAACATGGCGCAACCAAAACGTGGACGAAGAAAACAAGGTAAGACATATACAGGCACGAAAGTGTCTTACCTTGTTTTCTTCGTCCACGTCTAGTTTGCGGCACGTTTTCTTCTTTCTTAAAGGAGGTAACGTTGTCATTGTGTTCCTTTGAATTTTCAAAGCTTGTGCAAACACAACTTTCTTAGTCCGCAGCATTGTTTTCATAACTTCTGGGGATTATTTACACGACAAAATTGGCTTCCTTAATGCAGTCGACACCAAAATCTATTTTTTTAAGAAACGCAAAATCATCAGGAGGTGCTGCAGTTTTACATCAATGCAATAAAAATTCGAGCCTCATTACTTACGTGCACAATTGTGAGCATTCATACAAGCGCGGTCGCGTCAATGTAATCCGATGAGATAGCTGAAATAGGTTTCAATGTGACCATGCACAGTTGTGACCATTAGTATAAGCGTCAATGTCACGCGAAGATATAGCTGAAATAAGTTTCATTGTACTCAGTGTAAAGAACATAAAACTTGATGTTCGTATTTCATTCCGAAGATTTAACTTAAGTATCACAAATATTGTAGAAATTGCTCTCTTGCCACCGTTATCCTTAATGCTGCCGTACTTATTGTTTTACTTCCTCACGGCTTCGTTAGTAGGTGCTCTCGAACTCTCCTTTTCCTATGCAAAAAATACGGAGTAAGTGGTTTAATACCAAATCTATAAAATTCCGTTTATATTTGGCCCATAAAATACGATTTATCGATGTAGGCATACTGCGTCAAAGGGCGAAGGGGACCGTTGAAGGAGCGAGAGCATCATGATTAAGTTGTATATAGGGTGCAACCCAAGGCACTTGTCAGTTCCTACAGCCGCTTTCTGCCAAAGTGACCAGAACGACTACGAATCTTCGAAGCTGTGTCCACTAAACCTGCGTTAATTCACTGGTGTAAGCAACAGGCGCACTTTAGGTGGCCTCCATTCTCAAGGATTCTGAAACAGCAGAGGCCATTGTTCCCACCGAGGCCACCGCTCAAAACGCCCAAAGGAAACGAAGTCATGAGCATTCACTGTGACTTTAAGAAAGAAGAAAAGGCAAAATAATAGAAACAAGGAGGACGGTTGCCGCTCTGTCACACGTGCGTGCACGCAGTGAGTGTGTACAGCAGTGGTGGACCCCTCGGAGCGAAACTTTCGCCGTCCTCGTCGTCAGGGTCACCGGTCTTCGTCTCGGCCTCGCCGACGGAGAAACGCCGCATCAAAGGCATAAACACCAAGTCCAGGACAGGTCAGAGAATGCGAAGAAAACAATGGGAGGCGTGGTTGTCTGCTTCGGCTAATCCATTAGAGCAGATCGACACGTGGAAACGTTTTCACGGTAAAGGGTTTGAGGGCATTTGTCGAGGGCCCACTTGCGGGGTGATTTCAGTAAAGGTCTCTTGCAGTAGGCCGGAAATTACAGTGAGTGACAGCCATTCCCCGCACACAAACGGTGTGTTCGGAGAAAGGCAGCCTTGCATAGTTGCCAGTGGTTGAAAAACAACCGTGGGATGTTCAATCCACGCGCTGCACATATATCCCGCTCATCTCTCATCTTTCTTGCTAAGTTGGTGCGCTGCCCTTCTGCGACAATCCCTTGCCTTCATTCTAGAATATTTGTGTCTCCAGTGATATGTTTCAAGGGTAATTGGGCGATCCGTGTGTTTTGTTCACAAAAACTAAAGGTGATCCATTTGATGCAACAAGAAGAAAGAAACAGAAAGCACTCTTTCTTGGTAGTTATTTGAAGATTCCGACAAATAAGACAAAATTATACACGTGGGGATGGCTGTTCTCCTATTTATTTCCTATATTATTCTCCCACAGAACACACAAACATTGTAAAGGTCACACCACCTGTGTGCACAAGAGTAACAGTGACCTAGTTGCACGGAGTTCAATACGAAAAGCCTTCGGCGGTATTCCCTATTTGTGTTGCAATTAAAACCGGTTATGACGCAAGAGAACTTGAATAGAAGTGTATAAGAAGCATTGGTGATCGCAACAAATTATATTTCAAGGAAAATGTTTAGCTGGAATCGACAGCATACGAAATCGATAATATAGTAATACTTTTATTTGTTAATTGTTAGCACAGCGGGAAAGACAGGACTATGAGGCTTAAGGCCCACCGCAACCAGCCTAAAATAAGATGTTAAGATTATTTTAAAACTACTTGTCTAACCACACTGCCCCCTGGGATATAAGAATACCATATCAACTTACCAGAAAAGCTGTAATTATGACAAATTTGTGCCGAATTTTCCTGAATAGCGGCAGCCTTTTAAGCAATATTTTTTCAATCATGTCCTGCCCGCGATAAAATGATTGTTCGTGGTAATTCCAGCGATAGAAAACTGAATAAAGTTCGTAGCTATGCTGTCAAGTTAGCACTTTATGCTGTTATTCTGTGATAGTACGAATAATTTGAGTGGCAAGCTATCTCTTCGTAAGGAACAGCACCTCCAAGCTCCGTGGACGCATATCTGGCCGCATGGGGTGAATACAAACTTTTGTCGGGACACCTCGAACTATATAGCCAGTACGTAGACAGAACAGGATCCCAAAATTTTAAATTAGCATGAACTTGCCGTCAGTTATGCCGTTCTATTATTTGGTGCTGACTGTGCTTGTCTAAGTGCAGGCAGGTGTGGGCGTGGGCGTGTATGCGTTCGTGCGTGTGTGCGCCTGTGTGGGTGTTAGCGCATCCGCATGCGCGTGTGTCAATTAGATGCAGGCGCATGCAGCTTAACAAACAAGGGTATATGGGGACGAAAAGATAAATATAATTTTCGAATCTTAATGGAACACATAAAAAGCTACCCTATCAAAGATTCAATGCTGGAAGAGTCCCGCACACTGTCCTGTCCCGCACACTGTCCTAACCATCGTATCGGACTGCTGAACGTATCCAAGCGCCGTGATTTGGCCAACTATTTTATAATCATAAACGGAACTTGCCATTCATACTTTTCTTTGCTGTTAGGATTGTTAATTTCCACAACCATAAGAAATATTCGTTCTCTGCCTCAACATAGACAAAACGTTTGAGTTTTGTGTAGCGCCCATCTCTGGTTGTGGAAAAGTGTTCTCTTGTAAACCTTAGCAAAACCATTTGCAACAGCACGGCGCTACCGCATACGTTGATCATTCCCACTTTGCTGACGTCGCATACTGACTACCATTTCGATTGGAGACATCGCAACGTGTTGGCTCTCATCGACGTATTTGCGTTTCCGGATGCGCTGTCTCACCGATCTTCTCGAAGGCCGAGGAGTCCCGCTGAGTCGCTCAATGACAGCCGAGACGGCGTCTGGCTATCTGTTTCAACGCCGTGCAAGGTCGCAGCCGTCACCATGCAGCAGGGGCCGCTAAGAGTCGAGTACGCGCTACGCGCATTCAGGTCGAGTCAAAGGATACGCCAGCACGTCGTCGAGATATTCCTGCACGAAATCCGGGTCCCGTAAACCAGCCTTTCAGGCTCTACCTACGGGGCACTATATTTACTGGTCGTGTAAAAACCTTATATAAATCTTGAAGGCCTGCATGCGCCTTTCCCTGAAGGCGTCTTAAGTGCCGCTTAAAATACTTCTGCACAGCAAGGCCCATAGCAAACGACGAGAGGATCATTTCAGAGTTGTACATGGACAACATGTTGAGTACATGTGTTCGGATTGGGAACAGGATCTTTACTTTGATTTTAAGTTTTTCAGCACTTAAAAAGAAAGCAGTCACTGACTGCGCCAAAGCCGTAGTTTTCACTAGCAGTGCATGCTGCGTATAACACACAGCTTTAGAATCGCATTCGTTTCGAAGACAAACGTGCAAAAGACAAAGGCGCAAAACATGAAGCGGAGCTACGCTGAAAGTTGTGGTGTATTGCCCGGTTTTCGCATCTTTCTGATGGATTAGTTGACTTTCAAACTCGGGTTTTTATCATTCCAAGTAAGGTTAAATTCCCTGCACCTAGCACCCTTTCCGTGATTACTTGGGCATTGATCTTGCGGTGGAAGGCAGCATATCAAAGGAATTTACTTTGAAGCCCTAATACACGAATGCAGGTATGTTCACTTAACTCTAAAGACGATGACACGGTAACAATAGTGAATTGTGCTCCGATCCTAGGCAGGGAGGCTATTACGTCGGCTCTCACTGGTACAGTTTAGCTGCACTCCAATTACAAAACGTAACGAAGCTTGGGTAAAATAAACTTGGGAATAGTAAGCAGCGTAACAGCAATCGTACTCATTATACATGGGGTTCTATCTTGCTGTCTACAGGAGCAAACGCTTTGTTCGACTGCCCTCATGCCTCAGTTCGAGTATTCGCTTGCCTCATCCACGTAACTTCGAAAGCAACAGAAACAGTGTTGTAACGAACAGCCAGAGAATATTGCAGAATACTAAATTATCATTTTGCTGCCTTCAGCGTGTTTTATTGTGCTGCAAGTTAAAAAGCTCTTAACGATTTGCCGTCTTCTCGCCGCAACAAACACGCCCACAGCTACGTTTCGCCAGCTACTTCACAAAAATTTCACTGAAGATTTTACAATCGACGTCTTTCGAACTCCTGTTTACCCATACATCTCTAATGAGGTGTTTTATATGTGCATTGTAACTGTGGGAATGTATACACCAACGTCGGATGCTTCATCTAGCTGCCTCCAGCATATTGTGCGGATAAATAGCCGTGCTTGAAATTCTCACATGTTACTTCAACAGCTATTTTTTGTCGACGGTGTTAGGAGTTATAATTATGTTATGTGTGGCATATTATACATAGTTCCGTTATGTTTAATTATAAACCCCTGTATCGATAACTTTTGAAGCGAATTCTTTGCTATGTCAGTAGACAAGTGAACTTCAAAGGCAAAATTGCGTTGCATTTATTGTATTTGTTGCAGAGACTAGAAGATACACGCACATCGTGAGAGCATTCCTACTTCAACACCGTCGACTTCACGAATAATGAATTGTGTTGTCAGTTGTACAAGTGCGTGCCCGGTAATTGTCGGTTTAAGCACCTATGTGTTCAAAACTATATATGAGTGTTTTAGTGTGGATGAATAACATGAGTATATGATTACCCGCCGAAATGAAATGTGCGGAAGTGGGTGATGTCATTTCTGCGTATGGACTAGCATAAGAGAATTGACGCGTACATTGCGTAGTCATATAGTGTTCGCTTGTTTGGTTGCCATCCCATCTGGCAGCTCATGTCCAAACTGGGACTGTAGACATGACTGTGCTGGAATTGCCAAACCATGTTGCTTTTTTAAGGCAAACCTTTCGCAGGTAGCTCACGCCAACAAAGTTTTCTACACTTTAGGCACGCATGAAAGGAGGAAGCATTAAAAATAATGCTTCGTTTTCTTTTCCTTTCAGAGCAGTGCATTTGGAAGAAGTACGCCATTCCCGATGGAGCGCACATTAACCTTGCCAACCCGTGCATAAGCCTCACATGCGACGCCCGGCTGAAATATTTGCGGGGTGCCTCGTAAGTAGTTTATGCGCAGTCCTTCCTGGCTATTAGCATTACTGTCAGCATGTACTGCACCTATGTTACGGTCAATGCAAACAGGAGACAGTACGCGCGGACTAATCCTCGTGCACCCCCATAGCAATTATATTTGTGTTCTCTGCAAATAAACTGCGTATTCGTCAAAACGTTTACCTGACCCCTAGTATTACGCATTTATGTTAAAAATGTGTACATTATGTGCAGAGGTCATCCACGTGATCTTTAGTCAGAACAAAACGCCATTATGTTAGAGTTCTCCGTGGTCAGCACTGTGGTGTACAGAAAGCACATCACACCCCCTTTATTAAGGTATCGCTTATAAGGACGCCGATTTCCTGTCTGTAATATTCCTTATAACGAGGGTTTGCAGCAGCTGAATCGTATAAAACTATGCTTTGGTGAAGGCCCCGCTTTCATACAACGCTCCTGTATTTTGCAGATGTGGCCGCGTCTCCCTGGACGGTTACCCGGAAAATTGCAAGCTGCGGAAGGGAAAAGGCATTTACCCCAAGTGCTGCAAATCGCAGGTTGTCTGCTCATGAGCCCTTCGAGTCGGCACTACTGAGGAAATATTACTGAACTAAAAAAAACGACTTGCGCGAGCCATTCCCCAATGAAAGACGCTCATGCTGTAGCCTTATCTGCCACTGCGTGCCAAAAAAATGCTATGGACTTTAATGAGCGAGTTTTTCACGTTTGTTTGATCTCTTTAGCTCACAGGACGTGTGAATTTAGGTATTTGTATTTAAAAATGCTGCAAATAAAGAATACCTAACTACACCATACAGACAACTTTGTGTCAACATGTGTGAGAATCGATCAATACCCATGTCGGATTAGCCTTCATTTCTTTTTAATTTTCACTTTAAGGGGGTGAAAGGGAGTTTTCTGTGCGCATGATTGGGTTTTGCCTGTACTTCAGTTCTCATAGAAAGGGAGGGAGGGAGTGCGGAAGGAAGGAAGGAAGGAAGGAAGGAAGGAAGGAAGGAAGGAAGGAAGGAAGGAAAATAAGAAAGGAAGGAAGGAAAATAAGAAAGGAAGGAAGGGAGAAACTTTATTGAAAGGGATGGCGCCAGGCCAAGAGAGGGCACCGGAAGGAGGTAAGACAATTAATAATGTCCTTTCATAGAAGCCTCCGAAACAAAGGCCCGCAGGTCTGCTGTTGCCAGCTGCTCGGCCGCATTCACTCCGCGTAAGAATGAACCCAATCCGGAAAGTGTTTTGCGTGAAATTCCTTAGGGCAGGAAAGGAGCTCACAAGATGCGAAATGCCCGCGTAATAACGTCACTGCACGCGTGACAGCACACTGAAGGTGTCGATGACAGGGGCAGATGAGGAGTCATGTCGGAAGTTATGGAGAGGGTAGCGGCAGTGCGGTTTCATTTGCCTTCCAGCTGCTTGGTCGGCTATGTGGTATCCTCTGGTGCTTTGTGTGGTTCGGTGTCTTCGCCGCCGCGCGACACCATGAGCTGTGATGGTGGATCCCGACCGTGCACTATGCAAAAAAAAAAAACTGTGCTGCTCGAGATACGCCCGGTGGCAGGGGGTTTTAAAGGGGCCATGAAGAGAAAATGCAACTTCGTTTAATTTGAAAGAACTAGGATTCAGTATCTCACTCAGCTCCATTACAGCCACAGAAGATGTTTTTTTAACGAAAAAAAGCAAGAAGTATTTAAAAACTTTCAAATTGCGCGCCACAGTGACATGTTATGAGCAAAAATGACGTCATACGGGCCAACAATAAAACATGATTTTCAGTGCGTTAACGGCACGTTAGCATTCAAGTGGTGCGGTCAAATGGAACTAGAGGCCCCATTACAGACGTCCAGACATGTGTCGTCGTGACAGGTCAGTTAGGCGGCCGCCAATCGCACAAACAAGGTTCCGTGACGTCATAGAAAAGTTGCGGGAAATTGGCTAGGGGGTCGCGACTGCTTCACACGTTTTCTTTAATATCTCCGTTATTTGTTCGAAGATTGAGATGATATTGGTCTTATTGTTATCGGGACTAAGCAGTCTTTCTAATAAACACAACTTGTACTTTGTCTTCATGGCTCCTTTAAGTTACGGGCACCGTAGCGTGGCTCAGAGTTTGGCTCAGCGAAATGAATGCGCTGTATATTTAAGGTGGTGGTGGTATAACTCAGTAAGCAAAAACTAACTTGGCGCTTCGAAATAGAATCCTTGGTGCAAAAAGAAGTTTTATGGGAACCTGCGGCTTAACGTCAAACAAAATAAATGTGGTTGATCCTTCTTTCATGGGAATCGATAAAACACGAAAGTGAAAAGGTGCCTTCACAGGAGCATTTGAATGTTTATTGTGCATCGATATGAACTCAATTGAACGCATCGATATGGCAAATCAATTAACTTATTTTGAGCAAGGCCAGAGTGAGCTCGTAGTTTGGCCGACGTTTTCGCACGCCACTCTGCAAGCGCGACTTATCGTCTCTGGCGCATGCTTTGCACGCCCAGCCTCTTGAAGCGCGGCTTCTTCCTCGGCCGTGCGAATTATCCGCGGCTTGGCCATGTGGAGTCGATGATCACCTACAGCAACTTCGACATCCAAGTCGCTGCTCTAGTACAGTACAGAGCGCATGCGCATGACGACACGTGAACGAAAGAACGAGGGGCGTACGCTATGGCGTGTCTTTCTCGTTCCGAGCAAGCGTTGCCACGATACGGTGAACTCTGGAGTATTGTTTTTGTGTGTGTGTGTGTGTGGCCATTGTTGCCATTTTTCCTACGTGGATATGCTTGGCTTGACGAACGTGCGCTCGAGGCACGCGGCGAACGCTAATCTTTCTTTTTGCCAATATTGGTCAATCTCCCTATGTGGGTATGGCTCAGAGTTACTGGATATAGACAGTTGCGAAACTCCCCATAGGCCCCATGTATCGAAAGCCGGTCTTCGGTTGCCCCCCTGCGCCGGGGCAAGCACGGGGCAAGTTGACTAGCCTGTCGTCTGTCGGCAGGACGTTGAAGCAGTACTCAAGTGCTTGCGGCTGCTGCCGTAAGTCATAAAAAGAAAAGCCGCAAAAACACAAGTAAATTTTACGTAATTATGGTGTTTTAATTTAAAAAACAATCTTTATTTTACAGAAGAATTTTGAATAATAATAGTTTAGCGAAGTTTTGTTTTTATCTCCTAGGTGCCGCGCGCGTCGACTTGCCCCTCAGCTTCCACGGAGTGGGGGGGCTAGCGCCGCCCGGATTCTGAAGCGGAGTTTCGCAACTGTCTATTTGAGTAACTCTGGGTATGGCTAGCTTGACGAACATAGTCGTAGTCATAGTTTTATTTGCACAATGTGTCTGCCCACCCAGTGGTGTGCACGGCTAGACAGAAAGGAGCTCGAAGCGCGCGTGTGCTCTAGGCACCCGCGCATGAGCGCGGCATTTTCTTGGTATTTTGAACTGCGGACACCATATACAAACGAGTTGCTTAACAGCATCGCTGTTAAAAAATACTGTCTACGCATCTGGGATCAATGTGGGTGCAAGAGGGTACGACGGAAGGCCATCGTATGTTTGGCTACTATGGCCTTCCTTAAATGTATGATATACATTTAAAACACATTTAAAAACACATTCAGTGTTGTTAAATTTATATTCTGTGAGCGCCGTGGCCTGCAGCCGTTTGTCGTGGCAACTGCCATCGTTTGGCATACAAAAGTTGCCATGGCAACAGGGCTACGGCAGATTCGGGTAGTTATCAAATCGTTGTAGTTAGGCCCTATTTACTGAATATGCTATCTTTTTACACTCTAATACTCCGCCGCAGGTGAGCTTCACCACAGCGCTCTAGAACGACGAATCAGCATATCCAAATGTGCGAATTTGGCATATAAGGCACAACATACCATCAGAGTAAGAAATCGAGTTTGCGCTGGGACAACAGCGCACATGCACGCCTTGCTCTGTTGACACAGAGCGGAACCGATTTTTCACTCTAACCGTATGCTTGGCGTTGTCTTGCGCCGTTGTACCAGCGCATATTCTATTTCTTACATTAATGGCTTGCTGTGCCTCGTAAATCGCCACATTCACGCATTTGGTCACTCTGAATCAGCGTTCAAGAGCGTTGAGGACAAGCCCACCTGCAGCCACTTCTTAGAGGGTAGGACACATTTCAGTTCGTTTTCGGCCATATTCTAAATCTTCTACTCCACTTCGCGAGCCTGGCGCAAATTTCGGCCGGTTTTTGTAGGCAGGTCACGTACTGCTTCCGCTGGAATCATTCCTCTGGTGAAAGGCTGTAAGACTGCAGTAAATTATTGCATCCCAGGCGCCCACAAAACCTCCACTTTAGCCATAGAGTTTCATACTAATATATACTAAAGGAAAATCTGGCGCCATCGTCTACGGGAGCCGCGCATCAGCCAACGTTCCATCATGTACCCGGCAGGCACGTTCCACTTGTACTTGGCATGGCTCATGAACAGGCTTGAAAGTTGCCTCTGGATGCAAAAAAGCAGAAATATTACTGTAAAAGATCATTCAAATTTGTCTTGTTATTATAAAAATGAAGCTTCAGAAAATTTATTTGCCAGTGAATATTTGGAAGATTTAAAAAAAAAAGTTACACTTTTTTGTTAATTTTGGCTTCGAGACAAAAAAGGAGCCATGTGGCTAGCCAAGCCAAGGAGGGGAGTAACATCGCTACGTACAGAGGCGGGAGCGCCAGATTTCTCTCTACTATATATTAGTATGAAACTCTATCCAATAATGGCCGCTCAAAGTTTAAGGTGGCTTTAAAAAATACTACTCGTCGACATATTCGGCCCGAACTGCATTCTTAAGAGATGAAATCTTAGACACACAAAACGATTTAAGCGGAACTAATTTTTCCATTTTCGTGCGCCTGTATACGCGCGTGAACGGTAAACAAAAGTGTGCTACGACTAGCGGCACGAGAGCCCAATCGTAACGAACTCCGATGTTAAGACGGGATTGATGGATCACGATTTCGGTTTCTTCCTTCCTTTGTTGCCCAGAAGAGATCCATGGATATATATACGGCTGTCACAACACGACGAGTTTATGCTCCAAAATTACAACGATGCCAAAATTTAGTCCCAGCGGCTACCGAAAGCCGTACCCGGAACGCGCTACGTGGAAGTGCTGGGAGTACAAATGGTTGTCCACGAGGATATAAATTTTGAAGCAAAAGCAAGCATGTGCAGGAAAACATTACCCGGTACTTGCACTGTCAGATTTCAAAATCATGCATGCCCATCAGCCACCAATCATACGTTCAGTCTATACGACAAACGATTTCGGGTGAATAAGGGTAGCCATTTCATCGTCCGCGCGATTTTCTTCGGAGGTGCCGCCTTGGGATGCCCGCTGTTAACGAGGAAATTAAGAGGAACCCTACGATACCGAAGCCCTTACAAACCCCAGAATTTCCCCAAAACGATGGGGCTGAGAAGACAAGTGACCCAGCCAAAACGTATTTGACTTGTGAGCATTTAGGCCAGCTAAAGGCACTTCCTCCAAAAAAGGGCAACGACAACTTGGCGTCCAAACCAATCTTCTTACCCATAAGGAAGAAGGCAAGAAGCTAAGACAAGAATGCGTATACAGCGAAGCCGTTTCTGCCTATGCGAGACGCCCGTCCGTGCTCAGCAGATCCCCCAGAAAGAACCACTGCGCATGCGCAAGAGAAAACTACTTGGCGAGGAGCTAATCGCAAAGAGAAGGTGTGTATCGGTCTTTCCCCTCGGAGTAACTCGTGTTGGTGGCGTACATACAATATCGCAGCGTCGGCGTGAAGTGCGCACGCGCCGAGTGTGTGGAAGCAAGAGGAAAGGTAAGGTCTGCTTCGTACGCGCCACGTGTAGTGAGCATGTGGAGGGAGGACGTCGAGTACGAAGAACGCGCCGCGGACGATGCAGAGTTTTAGAAGAGGGGGCCCCAACGCTGTGAGTTCCCCAAGCGGCTTGGGGCGCCGTACTGCGCATGCGCAGAAACCAAGTCGTCCTTGCGGGTTTTGGGATTACGTTTAGCAGGCACGCTATTTTGCCGAAATAGCGGGCGCCCCGAAGCTGGCCCCAAGAGGAGTTTGTGTTCCTTGCACCAATCTCGCAGCCAACGAGACGGCGCGTGACCATGGCTGAAGCGAAACCTGCGGCTCGTTTCCCTATCCACCCGATCAACTACGACGATCGCTGAGCGAAATTTGTAGATTCCGCGTGTCGTTCGCAAGAAATGGATAAATTAAGCAGGAAATTGTGAAGCGTTTTCTGCCCTCGGAAACGGTCCGCACACACGCCTGAAGCGCCTGCCCGTCCGGCCCACGAAGCGTCTCGAACCTGCACCGATCACAGTAACAGCTGGACGCCGCTCATTCAAATCAATCTGATAGTTAAAAACAAGTTCCATGTACGAGAAAGTAAATGTTAGTTAGGCGAAAAATTGTGCTAAGGATTGTTATCAGCGCTGATTTTCAAAGCGGCGATCAGATAGCTGCCGTGATGCTATGCCTACGCTGACTGGCCGCGGATGTTCGACTGTACGAGCCGGCACCGCGGTGCGCGGTGCAGCGAGCGGCCGATGAATGGGGCTACCTGCGCGGAAAAATCAGAATAGGTCACCGCCGACGTCTTGGTCACCGATCGCTCAAAGGGCAATTATCGCGAGAATAAAGTTCAACATGCGAGAAAGAGGATGATAGTGGGGGGGAAAGTTGTGTTAGGGATTGTCATTCGCAGTTGCACTAATAGCGGCGATCAAATATCCGCCACGATGCTAAGCCTAAAGTTTCCAAACCTCGAGCTGACCCGAGCAACGCAAACCGGTTGCGGGCTGTTGGGGATACCCCTCTTCTAAATTTCGCCGCGCGCGAGCCCCGGATACATGGACTCGACGAGAAAGGGTCGAGTCGACTGGCGGGTTCAGCTACCTCGACCCCTGCCGCGTTTATATGCACCCCGTCCAAAGAATAGAGGTGAGGGGAGGGGCGGGGTTCCCAGAAAAGGGGCAACCGTATTTTCACTATTCTAACACACACCATCTTTTGCTAAAAGACAGCCTTAATATTTGTGTGCGCGTTACAATACGGCTCAAAACCGAAATAGGCTCTAAAGCGGCCAGCAGCATTGTCATGCGCAACGGACACGAAGTCCCCACAAAATCCAACTCATTCCAATAAAAACAATCCGTCAACACCACGTGAGTGAATTTTGGCGCACTGATCCTCAATGGCATGCCGCATACCTTGGTCAGCTGTTGCAAATTTTTTTGTGCTTCTGCAATTAGCTTGTAACGCTTAGAATTATGAATATCAAGGCACTTGAAATCGCAAGCAGCTTTAGTGTGTCCCGTTATGACTTTATACCAGGGGGAGCTGGATAAGCAATCGTATGAAGCACAATCCTTTTTGGCTTCCACAGCTGCATACGCCAAATAAAATCTCCCTCTTTCAGGTACGTGGTGTCATGTCTTTTCCATCTGCGCAGTACCGTCATTGTCATTTTTTTTTTTTTCAATTTTCCCGTGCGACCTTACTCGCGCGTTACGATCGGGGGCGCGTTAGAACCGCGCAAATATGGTATTCTGCTCCCCGGGGCCCGCCGACTCAGCCAGACGAGCGAGCCAGCCCACCCCCTGCCTCCGAGTCGACTGGACTCGCCACGACGGCTCTCTGACCCAACCCGTCCGCTTATACATGGGGGTTGAGGGGCTTCAGCCCTTGCGCCGTGCTGCCTGGTACGTCCCCGGTGAACAAAACCGCATTCCCTTCGAACGTGCAGCTATTAGAAACATTCATTCCTCAGTGCTTGTCCTACCCAGGGTGCTTGCACAAAACACCCTGGGTAGGACAAGTATAGTCAGTATAGCCCCGGGTACATGTACTCGACGAGAAAGGGACGAGTCGACTGGCGGGGCGCGTTGAGTTGAAATAAACAGGTTTTTTGGACTCGACGCACTCATGTATAAGCGGACGCGGTGAGTCGAAAAGCCGTCGGAGTGAGTCCGTTCACCTCGCAGGCAGGGGGTGTGTTGACGCGCTCGTCGGGCTGAGTCGGCGGGCCGTGGGGAGCTGAAAACCGTATTTTCACGATTATAACGCGCCATCGATTGTGCCGCGCGGCTAGGTTTGCGCAGGAAAATCCGAAAAAATAACTGGACGTCCGCTTTACCGCGCAGATGTAAAATACATGACACGACTTACCTAGAAAAAGGAGATTTTATTTTGCGCGTGCAACTGTGGCAGACAAAAATAAATGGTGCTTCGTAAACTTGCTTATCCAGCTCCTGCAGGGAATAAAAGTCTTGTGTGAAACATTGAAGCTGTTTGCGATTTCAAGTGTCTTGACCTTCATAATTCTACGTGTGACGGGGTAATTGCGATAGCAGAAAAATGTGTAACAGCTGACCAAGGTATGTCATTCAGGAATGGGTGCGCCGAAATTCACTCACGTGATATTGACGGGTTTTTTTATTGGGTTGAGTTGGAGTTTGGGAGGACCTGGTGCCTATGGCAATGTTACTTGCCGATTTAAAACCTGTTTCGGTTTTGAGTTCGATTGTAAAGCGCACAAAAATGTAAAGGCTAGCTTTTAGCAAAAGAAGGTGCGCGCTAGAATCGTAAAAATACGGTAGCTCCTTCTCCGGCAATCCCCCGGCCCCCTCGCCTCGACTCTTTGAATGGAGCTCATATATACACGTGATGGGTCGAGGTAGCTGAACCCGCAAGTCGACTCGACCCTCCCTCGTCGGGTCCATGTATCCGGGCCCAATGCGCCCTCATCGGGTCAATGTAAACGGGGCTTGGGTTCCCCTAACTTCTTGGGGGCCCCCAACGCCGGCTTCCCCTATTCTAAAACTGCCTAATTTCGGTAGTCCGCCTGCAGCCGCCGTTTCCCTACCACAGAGGATGTTATACGGCCCGCGACACCGAGCGTAAGCGTCACCATCGGACCGACCCTGGTGCCCCTCCATTCATGGAAGTTTTGGGAAGGAGTTTTAAAGACGATAGTCTTTCTTGGGCTACTTAAACCCAGAAATTTTGGTCTGTCTGCATGTCTGTCTGTCCGTCTGTCTGTCTGTGACTCGAGGCAGCCACCCAGCCAAAGTAAAACAATGCTTGCGCAATAGTCTTATATAGTCACAGATAAATGTGCCCGTCTAAGTCCGGTGTAGTGTTCATACTTGTCAATATTGTTGAAGAACAACAAGACATTACGCATATATAAGACAACAAATTAATACAGAAGGGATATTTGCAGCGTTCCTTTATAAAAAATCGTACATGGTTGATTTTGGCAAGATTAAATACTTCATCAACTAAACAAAAAATATCACTCCGCCGTCGCCTGCTGTCGCCCGCGCCATATAGCTTCTGGCGGCATTTGAAGAAATCAAGTGGCAAGAGTTACGAAAAGTTCCACTAGATAGGTTCCACGTTCTGCTTGGAACACACGTGGTCTAGGGAAACGCGGTTCAATAAACGTTGAAGTAGGGCGCCTCGATTCACACGCGTCTTCGCCGTACGGCAGCGTTGGCACCGAGACACCCGGTTTGGAGCAGTGGTACGCGGGAAATTTAAAATGATTTGAGCAAACCTTTGGCGTCTTTACCTTGGGAGGAGCGCGACACAACACGAACAACAAGAGAGGTTAGCGAGAAAGCGAAGGGAGGCATTTACTTGAGAAAAGGCGATAAAGACTATCGTCTTTTGACGACATTTGCAACGAAAGGAGCAGATACGTGGCCAATTTTTTGGAAAGGTGGTTGAATTTAAAGGTGATGAATCCAAGCCAAACGTGCCCGTGTCTTCATTGGTTGGCATGACGTGGCGCGCAAAATGCCACTAAATTACGCAAGACAGCTGATTGATTGATTGATTGATTGTAGAGATTCCGTTGCGCGCCTCATCGCCTCATCGGCGATGAGGCGATGAGGCGCGCCATAGTGGAGGGCTCCAGATTAATTTTGACCACCTGGGGATCTTTAACGTGCGCCGAAATCGCGAACACACGGACGTTTTTGCTGTTCGCCTTCATCAGAAATGCGGCCGCCGCAGCCGGGAATCGAACCCGCGTCCTCGTGCTCAGCAGCGCAACACCTCAGCCACTGAGCCAGCGCGGTGGGTTCAACGTGAAAGCTGTGAAGTGCGGAGCAGTGATATGCCAGAAGAGCTGTGGCGCCCTCTCTTGACTAGTTCTGGTATCAGCCTGGTGTTTATGCCAAAAGTAGTCAATAGAGGTCGCCGCAGACATTGAAGAGGCCTATAAAGAAACACTGGATGGAATTGTCATTATTTTGGGGTAATTAATGCGTTAATTCATGATTCTTTCCTTATGTCATATTATTGTGTACTTATTTGCGACCTAGTAATGGCAGCCTCCGTGGCAACGGCGCATCGCAAAGTTCCCCCCAGCATATAGCATATATGAGTAAAGTGCGCCCTGGTGGCGCAGCGGGTTTGAGACGGGCTTCGTTACGAGAGGGACCCGGTATCCATCCCGACCAGGGGAAGCATGGAGGAAAGAAAAGCTTAGGAGAGGCCCTGACGTCACACCCAGCGCAGCCGGAAACGCCATTTCTGTAAGTCGAATGGCGGACCGTTGGCCCTCCATGCCATTGGCGGACTCTCAGGACTCTTTTTGCCTCTCTCTCTCGGTGCACCTTCTCCGCCTCCTCCGTCCTGTATCGCCTCTCTTGTCGTCTGCATCTGCCAGCGCCGAGCCGGCGGAAATCAGCTGATAGGCAGGTAGAAGGCCGTTTTGCAGCGCGTGTCCGTGAGCCTAAACGCGCGGTTACACTGTTACACGTCTTCAGTGTGGCCGCAGCAGGTTTGCGAAGCGGCTCGCTCTAACAATGCCGCAATGCTCGGTGCCAGGCTGCAAGTCGCGATCGGTACCCAAGGAATTGGGCGTCACTTTCCACCGGTTAGTGCATCATTCCGCTGACAAGTATTGCTGTACATTGGTGTGCATTCATCCTTTGTTTGCAATCGCCGCCGTTTATAGGTTCCCAAGCGATGGAGAACGCCGCAAACAGTGGGCGAACGCCGTGCGGCTACCGGACTGGAAAGTGCCCAAGTTTGCGTTGCAGTTTCACTGGCAATCCCAGAGATGACTAGTCAATTAAACGGCCGTTCTATATATATAGGTAAGCAGTACTTCATGCAGATTTCACGCTAAAAAATTGGGGAATGTTTTTACCGTTGTTCGCGTGCCTTCGATAGAATTTTTTGCGAAGGAGGAGGAGCAGGAGGAGGAGGCAAAACGTTTTATTGAGTAAAAAAAAATGAGAGGGTGGGTGGCGTCAATAAACTTTTTTTCGCCAAGTTTCAACTTGTCTCAGTGTCAATAAATTCAAGGTGATATCAGTTGAAAACGTTCATACACTAACCTCGCAGTATGAAACGTTGAAAAGCGAAATCCAGAGCGAGACCACAAAAAGATCCAGATCCAGCACTCTTCCAGTCAACAGACGGACACCTACTAAGGTAATAGGACGATGGAATTATGTCAACTGGGAATCTACCTTGTAACAGTTGCAAAAGCACTGCCGCGCATTGCCGGCCTAGCAAACTATATATTGCGGCGGCGACAACCAAAAAATTCAGTTGCGAATCGTTCGGTTGCAAGTCGCCTACGTACTGCACACCGTGTATCACTTCCCGAAAATCTACCAGACGGGTGTCCGCGCGTACGACGGGACGGCGCGTTCACGATATCTGCACTTCAATAGGCGCGTCGTGATCGCGACCGGAGCAATAGCTTGACGCGGTACAAGGTGCACTTGCAAGTAGAAATTAAATGACATATTCACATCGGCGCAGCTGTCGCAACTCGCAGCATCCTTTTCGAGTTCCGCAAGACCACAGCGCAGCAAAGCGAAGCAGCAATCTTCGCAATCGGACGACAAGGCAGGCGCCAGCAGGCGCTGCCTTTCCTCCATGACTGGCGAACGGCGGGCGGGCTGTTGCTAGGACGCCGTTGCTAACGCGACTTCCAATGGCCGCCGAAAACACGTGACTTCCTCCACACTTTTGCCAATGCGCGGGGATAGCTGGGGGCCTCTCCTAAGCTTTTTTTCCTCCATGAGGGGAAGTGTTGATCGTTTCAAAGCCTCTGATTGGGTGCGTGACGCCGCGTGACTGCGATACCTATATAGCGTGAACCCGGATGAGTTCAGCAACAAGCCGGGCCCCTAAAGTGCCCCGCACTTAGAACCCTGTAACATACCCGCGTGATAAACGTGAAGGTAAACACTTCAGCTTTGCTGGTCAACCATCGTGGCACAATAGAAGGGCCGAACTTTTTTTTTCCGTAACTGCCAAATAGAAAAAAGAAATTATTGCGGCGTTCAATTCGTGAAGGCTGACTACGCTCCACCGCGTCGAATGTTTCCTATCTTCTTTCATTGTGCGTGTGCTACACATCTTCCAACTGACAGTTAAAAGCTCCCTTTCAAGTGAGCCTAAAAGGCAGTCAGTGCACTTTTCGATAGACGATGAATTCGAAGACGTCCAGAAGACGTTTGAAATGGCCGTGAAGTACATGTATTACGTGGTTTGGCAGCGCCAACCCCGGAATATCATACGAGCGCAGCTTACACTCCTGCTTCCACTCTGGGTGAGTGAAAAACTTTGCTAGGCTTCAGAAGGCCCATACAAGGATCTCAGTACGGGCATAAATCACTTGTGGTTTACCCTACTAGCATTTACCCTGTCAGTAATGGGTTAAATTGTTCATTTATTGGTTGGTGGATGCCCTGGCTGAACGTTTTGTGTCTGGTAAGAGCCTCCGATATCTCGGAATTCATACAGCGTGCCGCATATTTATGAAACGTCATCTGGGACGAGACCAACAGTGTATGAGTAATAAACCAAACTTGCGCTTTCGTGCAGGTAGGGTGGATTAGTTCCGCAGGCCCGACCTCGCCATGCCCGCGCGTTCGTTACGGTCGGATGTGTCTTCCTCGCTGTGTCCGCGCGCGCAAGTGCAGTCCGGTCCCGGTCAACACGGTAAACACGGAACGGACGGAGCTCACGGAGCGCTAAAACTCTCTACTATCTCCACCAGCTACTTCTTGGTCAGGCCAGCGCCGTACTGGATGCCTTTGCTGTCCAAACACTCCATTATCGTTCTCTTGAGGGAATTCGTTGTCGGCACTGCCTAGTTCCGCCGTGAATGGTAGGAGCAGGGTGTCGAACAGAAAAAAAATACCGGTTCGGTTACGGTTCGGGTTCGGGTGAAATAATTTCGTTCCGGTTCAGTTCCGGTTCGACAAAATCACGTACCGAACCGGTTCGCGAACTGGTTCGGGAGCTAGAACCGGTTCGCGAACCGGTTCGATGAGTTGAATTATCACTGAAATTAGAAAAAAAACATTTACTAGTTTAAAACGACCGTCAAATCAAAACACAAACTAACATTCAAAATGCTGCTGCTCCCCAAGGGCAGTGGCGCAATTGGAAAGGAAACTTTAAACAATTAGGAGATATTAGAAAAACACATGAAGTGGCGACGATTTACCACCTTCTTTATCGCTCAGACTTTATGTTGTCCTAGCAACTATTCATAAAGCCAACGCCAAGAGATATGACAGTGGGATATATTTTCTGTCCTTTCCTTTTTTGTTGAAATCGCAATTGTCGCTATGCAATCGCCCATCACGCTAACCTTGAAGCCTTAAATTTAGTCCTGCGTACTGGCGTGTTCAAATACCAGTGCTTAATACTAATGGCGCACATTTTTTATATTTGTAACAAAACAGAAAAATCCTCCAACAGACACATAAATACTACCAATGAATTAGAATATTTGGTCACCCTGAATAATTTGTTAGCTCTCACCTTATCGAATGTGTTAGCCACACTTTTGTTAAAAGTAAGCTTTAGTTAACGCTCAGTCACTGCATTATTGCTCTGACCACTGCAATTCCTTTTGCGATACCGAAAGTGTGCATTACAATCAGTATACAATCAGTATGTCATCGTACCGCCTGAACCCCTACCATCGTTCCGTGTGCTACATTGCGGAATCTTATAACAGATAATGCGGTTACAAAATGAAAGGGAAATTTGACACGTGGAGCATGAGATGGGCTTTTTAGGTAGACGCTCTTTAATTCGTCCACAGCAGTACTCCCCTCCGGAACGAGTACCAGTAGAAGCAATGTAGCGAGTTGGGCAAACGGCTTAGCAAACGGGTTAGCCACTGAGCAGCTCCTGCGGTCACCCTTGTCAAGTATTAATAATTTGCAGGTGTCGGACCTTTTAAACAAATTATGAAATGCAAAAAGTTTGCACACATCGGGTGTGAGCTTTCGCTGTTGCGCAGTGGAGCACTCCTGCAGCCTGATTGCTCCAATGAAGTCGCAGCTAGGGAAGGGCAAAGTCGTTTTATATCCCCTGCAAGCTGCCGGGAAAGACATTTCGTTTGGTCAGCTTGCACTACGCTCGCGCCTCCAGCAGCAACAGACCAATGCTACATTGGTGCTCAATCAATTCCCCTGTTGTTACATAGAGCGTGATAGTGTTCAATTGTCTGGAGGGGAAAGTGCGCGAGCAAGTACGAAGTTGATGGTACGTGAAAGAAAAAAAGGCCTGAATTGCATTGACTGTGCAATATCAACAACAGAGGGTCGAACCGTTTCGGCATGAACCGGTAACCGTTATTTCTTTTTCCGGTTCAGTTCCGGTTAGGGTTCAGCGTGCTCAAAAAATAACGGTTCCGGTTCGGGTTCGGTTCCGGAAAAAATACCGGTTCGGTTCCGGTTTTCGGTTCGGTTCGGTTCCGGTTCGACACCCTGGGTAGGAGGCATTAGAAAGTTTTAGTACGCCGTATGCTCCGTCTCCTCCTTGGATACCGTGTTGACCGGGACCCGTCTGGCCACTTGCGCATTCGTTTCGGTAAGGGAATTAGTTCCGCGGCCAGCTTTCGTCGTACCCGCGCGTTCGTTACGACGGGGTACGCCCTTCTCGCCGTGCCTTCGCGCGCAGGTGCAGTCTGGTCACGGTCAACACGGCAACCACGGAACAGACGGAGCATACAGAGTGCCAAAGCTCTCTATTGTCCATGAGGGACTCTGCGACGACGCTATTATTTGGGAGCTTCTGTAGGACACCGCTTAACCAGTTCTCGCAGCGTGCGGCCTCAATTTCTTCGTGGTAGTCCCCAGTCTTCTCGCCCCGGAACAAATCGAGACATCCATCAACGAAGCCATCTTTGCTGCCTATGTGCGTAACGATGACCCGCTGACCTGAAGGTTGCTCCCGTCCCGTCGTCTGGCCACGCCTAAAGGCGTCTGCACTGGATGTCACAGTGGTATCAGTCCATACAGTCGACGTCATGTGTCCTGCCGTCCCCCAGGTGTCGTCTATGCAAAAAATCTGCCGATTTTCCGTTAGGTACCGCTGAATGTCACGCAGGTATTCGTGCCGCCATTCGAGGATGTCTTCGGGATCAAGCAGTAGAGATTTCCGGCTTCTTTCCTCCCGCTTGAACCCGATCTCTCCAAGCAAACGACATACAGTCCACGCCTTCAGATACGGGTCACCTGTTTGCGCTCCGAGAACTCCTTTGTGATGTTTGCCACCGTCGGTATCTCGTTTCGGCGAAAAAAGCGGTGCACGCAAGACCTCAGCGCGTTCAGAGTGAAGCTGTCGTACAGGGCATTCCGTCGCTTTTTTTCGGAATTGTGTGGGCGTTTCCGAGACGGCGTTGACAGCATTCCACCAATGGCTTGTGCCTCCTTCCTGACCCTAAACACGGCCCCCAAGCTGATTCCCAGCACACCGGTGACAAATGCGGCAGTTGTTTCCACGGTGCGTTTCGGCTACAGGACCCGCCAGAACTCGAAGCAGTGGAAGTGCTGTTGAACACATTGCCGCTCATGTTCATCTTGCTTAGGTTCCTCGGTGTAGCAGTTGAAGCTCCACCAAACTCACCAGGCAAGAAAGAATCGCTTGCCGATGTCACCACGTAGGGATCCATCACAGAAAAAAGCTGTACAACGCACTCAGAGAGCCTATGAAAGCCGAAAGGGCGCGTGGCGCAAGCGCTGCAAGTGGCATTGTTGGCGCACTACACGCCCTCTATTTATCTCCCCAGATATACTTAAGGAACTAGATAATATCAGTGCTGAAATCACCCTGCTCTAGCAAGAAAATGCATCCTTGCGGCAAGAGAATAGGTCTCTCAATCTTCAGATTCAGTGAGAGAGAGAAAGAGAGAGAGAGAATAAACTATATTTCGAGGAATATTAGCGATGATGCATCTTGAAAGAGATGCTGGTGGTTAGATCGCGTTGATGGCTGTCAACGTGAACTGATCAGCAACCTCGGCAACCCTGGCGACCAAGTGGGCCTGTAGGTCCGGGTCCGAGCTGCGCAGCGCGGCCTCCCACCGTTCCTCGGAGGATATTTCGGGAAAGGGTTTTTTGGGCAACCCCAGATGATGTGGGATAGTGTGGCATGAGCGCCACATAAGCAGTAGGCCGAAGTAAGGTAAAAGGTTGGGTGGATGTGCGTCAGGACCATAGGTCGGCGTACTCACTCGTGAGTACACTCATTTGTACTCATTTGTACTCAAACTCACGAGTGAGTACGATGATGAGTGAGTACACACCCAGAAAAAAAAAGTGAGTATGATGACGAGTGAGTACAGGGGTAAGTCAACTACTCGTGAGTACAGTACTCATGAGTACACTACTCATGAGTATGAGTACTCATGAGTACAGCATTCATGAGTATGAGTACTCACGAGTTTGAGTACTAATGAGTATGAGTACTCATGAGTACACAGGTACTCATGAGTACATAGTACTCATGAGTACATAAGTACACAGTATTCGTGAATACACAGTACTCATGAGTACATAGTACTCATGAGTACACAGTACTCATGAGTACAATACTCATGAATACTGGTTTTGCGACCGCTTGCACTCTTGATTATGTGCACTCGTGAGTACAGTACTGCAAGCAAGTTTTATCACGAGCTCGAGTTTGGACGCGCGTGTACGAGTCGCAAACATTAGCAGTGCCGCTGTGCAGCTTAACTGTCAAGGATGTCAAAATTAGACAACGAAAACTGCACCTCCCCCCTTTCCCGGTCCATGTTTGGTGCTGTAAGCGTTTCGCGGCGGTCGCTTGCAAAGGGGTCACGGTGAAGAGGGAAAAACGAGGGGGTGAGGGCCCGGCGGGAAACGCGGCCGCAGTTGCTCTTCTACGGCACTTGTTGACTGCCGCAGTTATTTTTGTTGACGCGGCCTGTGAACGCATGGCGGCTTCATTGCGCGTGCTCCCTTCCAGTTGTTTTAGGGGAGAGGTGGTGGAGGCTGCTAACAATGGACGCATTAGGCGTACTGAAATCCCTCTTTTTCGGTTTTCAGAAGTTTCCGTAGACGCATGTCGCGCTGTGTAGTCGTTTAGTGAACCGAACCGCTCATTTCAACAGTCGCAGTTAGTTTACGTAACTCGCGTCAAACCGACTACGTGGTTTGTAACGTTTGTCTCACCGAAATTGTCCGCACCATTTCGCTGTGTGTATTGAAGCGACAATTTGGCTGATGTACGTGCGCTCATATGGTTTTATTAGGTTCCCGTTTTGAAACATTTTGCTCAGGTTCGCTAGTAATATGGTCTCGTGTAGTGCCATTTACAAGTGAGCATACAGCCCCACCGTGCAACCGCGGCGCTGGAATTTGCCCCAGCAATGGAAATAAAATATCCGGGTACACCTAAGTACGTTTGTGAGTTGTGAATCGGACATCATAATATCCAGTTGAACGCGTGAGACGCCTTGTTTAGCCTCACATATTTTGTCGCAGAGCTCTGGCATCTTGCCGCTGGAGGAGCGTTTTGCTTTCGAATGGCTTTACTTTCGAGTGGCAACCCCATTCGCCGCTTCTCGTTTATGCCACCGTGTAATGATGACGCTGACGATGATGATGAATTTCGGTGGTTGTTATTCCCCTACCCTTCACTACTGTTTACAGGCGGGCGCACACCCCTCGCTAGCAGCTACTGTCGAGTTTAAGCTCGCACTGTGGGAGGCCTCGTGAAGGAATCGTTTTGAAGTGATGAACGCCAACGCCAGACGCTGGGACATCTCGTAAAACATGTGGATTGCACATAACGACGCCACCGCTTTTTTTGATCGATCGCTGCCAGCTTCATCCGCACTGCTCGAGATAAGAGCTGCAGATTTCCACGGTGCAACCAACCAACCAACACGGCAATACAGTGACGTCAGTGCAAGCTATCACGCCTCCAAAAAACGCGTCTGCAAACTTTGTTCTCGAGTGCACGAAGCACGGCAGCGCAGTTCAACACTGCTGGAACGGCTGCCAAGCACCGGCAGCAACTGGGTGCCCTGCGGCCCTCGACTGCGAGCGATACCCCCTCCACGCCCCCCCTCCCCCTCCCCCCCGAACACACACGCACACTGTTTGGACTGGGCCATTCCTGCTCAGTCACCACTGTTGCGACGTTGCCCTGCTCAGTCCGTCATCGACGCGGCGCAGAGCAGAGCGATGAAGTTGTCGAGCCGACAGCGATTTTAAGCTGCATTTATATACACTATATACAAAGGTAGCAAGAGTGTTACATGGCTCGCACAAAGGCGATAGCACTTCTCAACTCAGTGCCTCCAATGAAATGCCCCTGCACAGCCGCTGCTTCAGGGCTGGTTTTATCCCCCGGGGTTCCGCCGCAGCCGCGTGCAGTTCGAATCTTTCCAATCAGGACTATCACTTGCCGCAGTTTGAAAGCGAAGGGATTGCGTCAGCCGAGCCACGACAAGAAAGGGAAGGCTACTCAGCGGCGCCGTCTCCAGGGTCTACTTGCTGCATGTCTTTTTCGGGCCGGTCGTCCCAGGCATGATTTGGTGCGGCCGTCTCGATGGGAAAAGGAGAGTAGACTCGGCGGCGCTGTGTGCCGCCAAGTCGCGGCACGTCTGCCGCGAGCTGTTTGACCGAGGCGCGAATCGGGCCCACCGTCGTCGTGTCGCCAGGTGCAGCAAATTTGTGTCGGGCGCTCTGGTTAACCGCACACACACGCACACAAAAATAAGTGATTAAGGTCAGACCCGTGGGGGTTTTGACCGTGCTGTTAACGGAAATAGACACAACGACGCGTAGCGCCCCTGTCCTGTCCCTTTCTCGCGGGGGGACTTCCCTCTTTGGCTTTTCGCGCGGTAGCCGGTTTTCGTCTTTCTGTTTATCTGTTACATTGCGGGCTGGCGGCGCTTGCGAGGGGTACGGTTGCGCAATGTTCGCTGAATGCGGAACAGTGGCGGCAGCGTCTCTTTCCAGCTGGTTTTAAAGACGATAGCCTTTCTTTGGCCACTTGAGCGGGACAATGTTGGCCTGTCAGTCTGTCTGTCTGTGTCTGTCATAAAGATAATTTATTATTGCAACTTAATATCACGCCCCGCTGTATACATGGGAGCTACTGGGGTCACCGTTAAGTAGCTTTATGTACATAATGTGCCCTCTCTACAACTGGCCAACTGCCCCGCGATTCAGCCGCTCGGCCAAAAGTTAAAAGAATCCTTAATCGAGGGCTTCATATTGGCAAAATATTCCCTCGCTACTAAAGCTGGTACCATGCTTCCTATTTATCAGCTTTGTTCAACAAAAATAAAACAGGGATATTTGAACCCAGACATAAATACGAAAGTGATATGAAAGTGAAAGTCTCAGGCTACAACCCCGCGCGCTTCGAAGACACATGGAGTCTCGGGAGTTCTTATTTACAGACATGAATTATACACGGAACCGTAGCCATACAAGCTTGGCTAACAGCCGTGCGCTTTCTGACGCTACGGGCGTCGACAGTGCATTATTTATATGTACAATGGAGCACACAACGACTAAACGTTGCCGCGCTTTCGAGCTATTACGGGAACTGTACGTCATGAAACTAAGAAAAAAAAAACACCAGAGCACGGAGTCAGAAATGCATCTGAAGGGCGATTTTTTTTTCCCTCTTCGCTGAGCCGCCTCGTTGGCGCGCCGGCACCGGGAGCGCGAGCGTGAAAGTACAAAGAAAGAGTGTGCAACCGGTGGCACAAGGCGGCGAAAAATCCGCTTTTTTGTTTGTTTGTTTTGCTGACCTCGGTTAACCCACGCCATCGACCAATGAGAGGCATCCCATTGCCTGTTGCCCTCAGCTCCTTTCCTGGCACCGTGATAGCATCCCTGGAAAGAAAGAAAGAAGCGACGCGCCACCCTGACGCCTTTCCCTGCGTCCCGGACACACGACGGACCGAGTCCGCCGTCCAATCGGTCACGTGATGAGACGTCACGGTCCGCCGCGGTCCGATCCAAAGCAGAGCGCATCCACACGGCGGGCCGGCTGAGCGGTCTGCGAATGGCCGACCGTCTGAACTCACAAGCCAGAAGGGTGAACACAGGCGCCGTTTGGCCTCGACAACATGTTGTAAAGCACGAGCCTGCACGAAACCTTTCATCCCCACAATAACGGCCACCCGCATGCAAGCCGGGCGGGCGTGCTCACGCAGCCGCCGCCGTCGTTCGCATGAAGGCGACACGACGAGCGGCGACGGCGGGGCGATCCGGGCTGCATACGGCTCGTCACCGCTCGCTGGAACCGAACTCTTCCCTAAATTGAGGTCCACATGCGTGAAACAAAGTGATAATCATAGCTAACATCGCACTAGTAAGAGTCAGGACTCAAGAAAAAGCGCGAATGAAGTATGCGTCGCGATTGTAAGCCTAGCCCGTTGCTTATCCAACCGCGGGTGATTGACAGGCTCCTTCGAGCGCTTCGAAACAGCCGCGCTGCCCGCGCTATTCTCTATTGGCGCAACTGGATGCGGCTCCGCCCACGCGACGCGGCCGCTGTTATGATGTCGTGGTCCGCCGTCGAGACTGCGGGCCGAAAAGCCTCGGCGAATATTTGGACCGCGAAGGCCGCGGTCCTGCGCGGTCCAACGGCGGCGCGCGAACTGGTGACGTCTTATCACGGGATGCGCGGACCGCGGTCCAAATAATCGTTTTGGTCCGCCGTGTGGATCGGCGAACACGCAAGCGTTAGCCAAGACGTAAACACATCAGGGAGGGAGTACTTGTGGCGGTTGCGCCGTGAAACTTGCAACTTCGCGCTGAGTAGCGCGAGGTATTGCAGTGTCGTCCGTTCCTCTTTCGCCCGTTCCTCTTTCGTGCTGTCCCGGCGCCGGTCCACGCAGCCAACGACATCGCATCCGGATTTTTAGATATGGCCCCGACAAGCGAGCAAGACGCACGGCGCCCGAAATGCACCATACGTGCCGAACGACCGCACACCAATTATAGGGGAGTGTCCTAGATAAAACGAGGCGCACAGCGCACGAAACGCACCAGAGGTGACGAACGACATCCAACTTGAACCAGTCGAGCTGACCACGGCGAACGAAATGCACAGCGCATGGAACGCCACCAAGCCAGCACACACAGAAGAAACTGCTATTCGCGACATCCTCCGCTCGCGCTGCTGCTATCCCGACTTGGCCAGCGAATGTTACAACCTCAGAAATCACGTGGCCACAAGCAACAAAAGACCCAGCGCACGCGGTTCAACCCTACCGGAACGTACGAGCTCTCCGACACCCGCTGCTTGAGCCCGAGTCCAGCGGACGAACGACATCACACTCGTGCAGGTAGGTCCGTCGACGAGCAACGACACGGCCAGCGCATGCGGCATGTCCGAGCCAGAACGAACAAGATCCCCGGCATCCGCGCTCCGACCGAGACTCACACGATAAACACTATTTCGTACAAGAGGACGCAACCGCGAGCAAGCGGACTCGGGACGAACGGAGCCTGCTTGTATGGGAGAGATAGCGATTATAGCATTCTCGAAACAACGGGCAAAAGACGAGGGCTTGAGCGACGACACGGACACAACAAAAACGACAACGAATGAACCCGATCCAGACGAAGGCATCGAATGCCCTAACAATGAAGTCACGCTTGCGACGCCAAGGAATGTGGGACCGAACGGACGGCACGAACTACCCCCGCTTCCCCACCACAATGGTTTCACTTCCGAAACAACCACGGCAACTGCGAGCACGGAGCCGCAATGACTTTGACCGATCAGCCATGCCACCCTACGAAAACGCCCCGCTACCGCACACTAAACGAAAAGCCAATCGGCTCCCGCATCATACGCAACGCACACGTCAATTCAAGCAACGTCCTCAACACGCCGAACTATGCCATCCCTACACAGCGCAGCTCGCCACCGGACGTCTACGCCCCCACATGCATCAAGCACGCGACGAGTTACACGAACACAATCGCCGACGGAAGCGGCGCGACTAACGCAACGCCGTAAACACTGTCAAGTTCAGGTTTGACGAAGTGAATCCCATGGCACACACACAATAAAAGAAAGCAGATTTGAAATTCACCGAAGCTCAATGAGACGAACACCCTCCTAATGAAGTTTCTAGTATCCGGAACAACAAAAAACAAACGCCAGCATCGAGCATCTGTGAATAAGCGGACAGTGATCTCGATACGAACGGACGTTAATCTACAGAAACGCTTCATTGTGCCTGGGGGAAGGCACAATTCTGATTTGGAGCACGATTAGGAGAGTATCAGCGCGCCTGGAAACGAAAACGGACGACAAAAGCTGCCACCCGAAGACACGCAGAAAACAGCAGTTTACGGCCACGGCCGCACCGACAAGCCCCGAGCTCCCCTGAGCCCGATCCTGTGTTTTTCTAATCAATTAAACATTTTATTTTTTTCTATTTAGTCTTTCATTCGAGATACGACCTAGCTAACAGTGCAGATAAGTTGATTATTCGCGAGTAATACAAATTAAGTACTCATGAGTACAGATTGAGTACTATGAGTGCATAATGAGTAGTACTCATGATTGCAGAATGAGTAGTACTCGTGATTGCAGAATGAGTAGTACTCATGATTGCAGAATGAGTAGTACTCATGATTGCAGAATGAGTAGTACTCATGAGTACAGATTGAGTACTCATGAGTACTGGGTGAGTACTCATGAGTACAGATTGAGTACGAATACTCGTGAGGACAAATGAGTTTGAGTACAAGTGAGTATGATTACAAATGAGTATTTGATGAGTGAGTACGAGTGATTTTGTGAACAGACCAGCTTTTTGAGTCTGAGTTTGATTGAGTACAGCGTGAATGAAAAAAATTGTGATTGAGTTTGAGTGAGTTCTTTCTGTTTTGCCGACCTATGGTCAGGACGGCGGGATTTGGAAAGGTGCCTGTCTGAAAAGTCACCACGTGTGAGCCTCAGAATTGTCTAAAGTTTTGTCCGCCGGAGGATAGGTCAAGCGAGTGAGGCGGTAGTGCATAGTTATGTCGTGAAAAGAGACCAGGCGATACCGCGCAGTTCGCGCCCCGTGGTAGGGATAGAGGCTGGGCCCAGCCCGGATCGTGAGTCCTCGGGCGTGTTTGAGGGCCGTTACGTTCCCTTAGAGGTCGGAATGCGCGGGCGTCCAGGTCAGAAGAACTGGTTGTCTTATGGGTAGGGCAGAGTTTCCTGCCAAAATTTTGAGTGCCGGCTCTGAGATGCATCCCTGGGATAAATTTTGAATTGCAGTTTTAGAACCAGAAATGATCGTGCTTGGAGTGGGGTCGAACATTAGAGCTAGGGCTATGGCCGCCTCTTCCGCCGTCTCTCGACGGGTGGACCGAACAGTGGCCGAATTGAGAAGTCCCTTGCCGTAGTTTGTGGCTACAATCGTGTATGCGTAGTGGAATCTGTATTCTGCCGCGTCGACATACACAACTCGGCGATTGTTGCCATACTTCTTGTGGACTGCTTCCGCTCGTTTTAGTCTCCCAGTGACGTGGAGCTGAGGGTGCATGTTGCGGGGCAACGGTTTGATTATTAGTTAAGAATGAATTCACGCGGGTATGGGGTGTAGTTGCGCGAAGCTTGTATGGTGACCGATACCCAGTTCTTGAAGGATGTGCCTCCCCGTGCTGGTTCGGGCCAATCGCTCATACTGACTAGTTGAGTGGGTTTCTACCAGCTCTTGAGCTGGGATGTGGAGATCCATTCCATTTAATCGGGCAGTGGAAGTGCTAGGAGTGCATCGAAGCGCTAATTTACAGGCTCGCCTAATTAGCACGTCTATTTTGTCGAGGTCGGCTTTAGTTAGGTGGAGATGAGGGAGGGAGTAAACTAGCCGGCTTATGACAAAGGCTTGGAGAATGTGAACTTTCTCGCTCTCGGTAAGATAAGTCGGGCCGTCTGCTCCGCGGCTGGGTTCATTAGGCTTATGAAGCTGTGACTTTTGCGGTTACTTTGTATTCTTAGTCCTAAAATTCGGATTATCGAGACCTCTGGGATTGGTTTGCCGTTTATGTGGAGCCCGATGTTCGGTTTCTGAGGTCGTCTTTGAGCTGGCGACGGAAGTAAAAGCAGCTCGGATTTAAATGGAGAGCAAGAAAGTCCCGCTCTGCCAGCTTCCTCTGTGACGATGTCGATGCCCATCTGCAGGACTTCCTCAATTTGAGCATCGCTACCTCTGTTGGCCCACAGAGTGATGTCATCCGCGTAGAGGCTATGATGGAGACAAGGATTTTTTTCTAGTCTCTTCGGGATTTGAAGATGGCCAGATTAAACAGGAGTGGTGAAAGAGCGGCTCCTTGGAGATTACCCTGTCCTAAAATCGAGAAAAGGGGGATTACGAGTATAGCTGTGCACGGGCTGAAAATTTGGGCCCGAGCCCAGCCCGGGCCCGGTGCTTATCGCAGTAGTCCCGGCCCGACCCCACGAAGAAGGCCGACGGACCGGCCCGACCCGGCCCGAGACCTAGCCCGGCTGCATGTTTCCAACCCAAATACCGTATGGGCCCGCGCCTGATTGGGGCACGTTTGGAAGCGAAAACTACCTGAAGGCGGTAAAATGCATGTTAAGGGAAGTGATAACCTGCAAAACCGACATTAAACGGGCAAAACAACCCCTATTATACATAACAATCATGCACATATCCCTACCGCAGCTGTCCTTCGCTCAGCTACATACGAAAGAATTGAAACCGACATAGGTGAGCGAACCGCCCAACCTAAAAAAAAGATGAACCAAAAACCCCCCCAACCACGGACAAATTTATGGTAATATTGAAAAATATGCAAGAAAAGTAGCCGAAACCGAAATGGCCCAAACCACTGAAAAGTAAAAAAAAAAAAGCTGGAGCTCACCTAAAGGGAACAAAACCACCCGGCATTTTGTGTAGAATTTCATAATATACCATAAATGAATTAAAACAAGCAATTAAAAATAGATTTGCACCTTGACCATTTGAACGTGATTCTTGCTATTGCTATCCAGAAACGGAGCCTGTATGCCAGGGGACCAGCCGGTTCGTGTTTGTTTAAGCAGGGTGCGTACTTGCTTTGTTGTTTCGTCAGTATACGTTTCCTTTTCTCAAGAGTATATAGGGCTGTCGGACTTCTTTTTATCGAGACGCAAAGTACACGCGTGCATTTATGCACATTTTATCGTTGCCGCTTCACTACGTTCTATACCGACTCATATCGCTTATCTATAAAGTTTCAATCATATTAAGTGTTATTGTTTAGGCGGCTGTTGGCGCATAAACCACCCTACTCCCCTGTTGCACTTTTCCTTTCGTCTTCGTCTACCGGCCACGGCGCCCGAGGGCACAGGCCACCTCCTACCACCAGCTACGCTCACCACGATGTTTTCCCGCCGAAACAAAAAGCAAAAGTAAAGTTGAATTGCCACCTCAGTCTTTGACAGCTTCACTTTTGTTGGCTCAGAGAAGGAACCGCAACTCTGAATAGGGCACTGCTACAGAAAACAGATGGAGACGCAGGTATCTCTGGCAGTGTTTGCAGTTCAAAGTGTTCCATCTTGAAAATTTGTTTTCGCCCGAACTTAGTGGCGGAAACTAGTCACGCTTAATTGTCATTAGTTGTACTTCCCTAGGCGGTGTGTCGCTGAGCCGCATGTGTTGCTCAGTTCATCCCAAGACATGCAGTTGCAGATCTCTCACACTTGCGGCTTGCCATACGCCCACATGTGCCTCAGGGCCTAATGATAAGTCCCGTGGAATGTAAAAAGAAACCTGACCCGTGCTTTTACCGCGTCAGCAACATGTAGTTTCTGTTATATCATAGAAAACCTAAGTATTGATTCACTGTGCCGGGTCAGCCCGGGCCGTCAGGATGGCCGGGCCCGTCCGAAGCATTTTTATTTCGGCCCGAGTCCGGCCCGGGCCCGTGTGATAAGTAAGTCGGGTGGCCCGAGACCGGCCCGTGGGCCGGGCAGGGCCCGGGCTTTCGGGCAAGTCCGAGCCCGTGCACACCTCTAGTTACGAGGTCACCGACGTGTATGACCGCCGTCCTGTCCGAAAGAAAGTCTTTGATGTAGTTATAGGTGCGTATTTCAGGATTGATCGATCGCAGGCCTTCTAGATTGGCCTCGTGGCCAACGTTGTCGAAGGCCTTTGTCATATCTAGTGCTAGCACTGCCGATGTGTCTAACCTGTCAGACGAATGTCGTATGGCGTGATGATGGAGTCTGAGCATTACACCTTGTGTAGATAAACCGGCCCGGAAACCTATCATCGTATGGGGGAATTGCTCAGTGTCTATGACGTGATTTGGCAGTCGGGTGTGTATCATGTGCTCCCTGAGCTTACCGAGACAGGATGTAAGCGCAATAGGACGTAGATGTTCAAGTGCGAGAGGTTTGTCCGGCTTGGGAATCAGAACTACCTTGGCATGTTTCCACGACCGAGGTAGGGTGCCTGATCTCCAGCACTCATTCGTGTAACGCGTAGGGATGCAATCGATTTGTCACCCAGATTGCGGAGTGCTTTATTAGTTACGCCATCGGAGCCAGGAGCTGAGTTGGTGTCAAGTATTGCGATGCCCGCCCTAAGCTCCGCTTCCGAGTTGTCTCGGTCCATTTCAGAATTTGGGAGGCCTGTGTAATTTAGCAGCTTGGGGCTGGGACTCGGGGGCAAATATGTGTCAGGAATTTTGTCAAGGAGTTCGGTATCGGATCCCGGGTAATTATCCATGACCTGTGTTAGACGGTTTCTCTGCTCAGCTTTGCTGCGGTTACGATCGATGAGGTGGCTGAGAAGCAGCCATGTTTTCTTCATCCCTAGATTTCCCTGAAGCTGGTCGTAAATTTGGTCCCATTGGTCTCGCGCGAGCTCGGTGGCGTGTGCCGCTATTTTCCTTTCCAGTGAGGTCATGCGCAACTTAAGCTTGCTGTTGTATTTTTGTCTGCGGCAGCAATTCTGGATGCTTTGGTAGGACTCCCAGAAGTCAGCAAGCCTGGCATCAGTGGTTAGGAATGGGATGTCCTAACAAGACTTTTTGTGGTGGTTTTTATGTCCGTTAGGAGTTGCTCCGTCCACGTGTCTACGTTTGATATTGGAGCGCCATCTGCATTGCTGTTTCGAAGAAATCGGAATTCGTCCAACTCGACTAGCGTTGCCTGACGGGGAGTATATTTGATTTTGGTCGGGTGCTTAATTACTGTCTCGATAATAAAGTGATCACTGCTGAGAGTGTGACCAGTAACGTTCAACTATTCGCATCTCGTATGTAGGGCGAAGGTGAGATCTGGGGCAGTGTCAACTTGGATGCTGTTACCTATCCTAGTGGCTATTCCTGAGTCAGTAAGAATGCCAGAGTGGTGTAGCTGTATTTGCTCCCAGAGGTCGGTTCCTTTTTTGTTACTGCATCTGTAGCCCCAGGCGGTATGTGGGGCATTAAAATCTCCTCCCACCACTAGCGCGTGCGTTCCTACTTCCCTACGTGTGAGAGCAAAAAGAAGGTTAAATCTATGGTCGCAGTTCCGCGGTGGGCTATATAAATTAAGAATGAAGATGTTAGTGACTTCGCGCTTCTTTTGAATGATTGTGATTAGATTATGATGAATGTCTATGCTGTCAAATTGATGCCTGGTCACCGGTACGTTGCGGTTGATCAGGATGGCTGTGCGGGCATTTTCGAGGTCCTGAAAAGCTTTATAGCCGGGTAGTTTAACGCTAGCTCCGCTTTCTTGCAGTGAAATTACATCGGGAGGACACGGAAGTGACTGGATAGCGTTCATCTTAAGCGCACAAAATCACACGGACACAGACGACAAGGACAAGCGCTTACGATGAACGTTATGGAATGCGAACTAGCCCAAACGCAAGCCCTTCTTCGACTGGAAAAGTAGCTGTAGTTCTGGCCGCTTCCGTTCAAATCCGCGGCAATTTTACTGCCATCTTTTAACTGTACGGTTTGCGTCTATTTCTCTCGACATGAAGATCGGAAGATCACTGTGATGGGGCCCTTAGCAGTTGGCTATGTCGTGGCACGACCATAGACTTCTGGATACTATTTTGCACTTCTAGAATGCCTTGAAGAGTGCGTGCAATGTTGCCAAGTTTATCTTCGACTTCTTGAGGAAGGGAGGTTTCGATAGGGCGTTTCTTTGTAGAGGGTGAATTAACATCTGTACCAGAGGGGCCTGCCGGGGTGGTCAGTTGTTCACGGAGGGCTCGAACAATCTCTGTAAGAGGTGGGAGTTGGGCGTATTCCTCGAATTTGGAATGTTTGGGAAAGCCAGTGATGAGTCGAAGGCTAAGAAATAAAAGAGGAATTCCGTTGGTGAGGACCGGCATGGCCGTTGCTGTTTCATGTAAATTCCTTATTGAAATGTGATTCCGTGGAGGAATTACGGTCGACTTCGCTGGATCACGATTTGATCAGGGATCATACAGACCATTCTCTAACATTGCGTACGCGGAATATTAGTTCGAGCAAAGGAACGCATGTTACCGAGAAGTAGTCCGAGCAGCGGCGTTGTGATAGTGTCCTTCTTGAGAGGCTGTATATAGGCATAAGGACACAAAGCCTCATAATTGCACCTCCTTCAGGACCCAGATCATCATCTCTCGGCTCGTAAGGAACCGGGGTCTTTTGAGAACACGCCCACCACTTGCTATATTAGCCTTCTTTACCACAATGTTTTTGCCCCAGCTCAAATTGTCATGCAGACAAGGTGACAGCTCTTCGGCGGGGACAGCCGGGCGCTAGTGCGTGATTACAACCACCGGGCAATTGCTGTCGGGTACGACTACTACCTATATCACCTCGCTGGCGTCAGGACAAAAACGGCGCATTCGTGACCCGAGCAAGCAAATTATGATGAAAACGATCACCGAGCTTTTCCTAAGCTGTGACAAAAAACAGAAGCAGCTGCGATATGCCCATACAAATCAGGGCCGTCATGACGTCGGGAAAGGCCGCAAAGGAATGGGCATCGAAACACAAGAGACGAACTATGAAATCTCTTCTAACGAACCTGACTGGGGGACTGCCTGGCTGCGCAGCTTCTGCTTGAAGGATTAATCTATCGCGATTTGAATGCAGCCGCCGCTGTCTGTGTTCGCCTATCGGGCCTCATTTTGCCCCAAGCGACAGAGTCGACGTGCCTCGAACGACACAGCCCCGACGGCCGGCCGGGTGACAAGGGCATGCGCGTTATTGTCCTGAGGGCTCACGATCGGAAAGCCGGGGGGCGTCATACGAGAGCAGCATTAGTGGATGCAGTAGAGAAATAAATGCCTGATAGCAGTGTCAAATTTCTCCTGCACCTTATTTGGCAACCCATTGGAGTCTAGCTGGAAGGCTGTATCTTCTAATTACTGAAATTGCAGTCATGAATTGGTGTTGCGTTGCCAGTTGTTCTGTGCCATAGTCAAATAATGCGGCCTAGCAAAACATTCCGTTTTTACGCGATTGATCATTCGTGCTCTTAAGAACTCCACGCGTTCTTGTCGATTTTTCACGCTCACAAAGTGTACAAAAAAATGTCAAGAGGCCACATCTATTTCTTTTTTGGTCGTAAGAGAGTATGAGTACATTTTCATCCTTCCTGCGTCGCACAAACTTGATGCCGTTTACTCGCCTTTTAGAAATATTCGAATGTCGTTTCATAGAATGGATCAGAACTCCCTTTATGTCCGTGCCGCCTCGATCTCTGATGAAAATAAAGCCTGACCTGGCTTTAGCGGGTATGGGTAAGTTAAAAATTCGCAGACGATCAACCCAACTTGATGCCATGATGATGTCACATCTTCTGGCCATTTTAATTTAGTGACTGACCGTTGAATGCAAATGTAACCGAAACCGTAGCTTTAGGCCTGTCGGTCTGAAGCTATGCAATAATGATTCTCCAAGGACCACATTTCATGCCAGTGTATTACAATTGTCACCACAAAGATAAAAATATAGCTCTCCTCAGTGAATTTTTCCGCTTGTTACTAATAGCTGTGAAGCGTGCTACGGGTATAAAATATGCTGGTCTTGGAGCTACGTAGTTTAACAACTCCAAGCCATAGCAATAAAACAGCCCGAAGGCGACCGCTGTATTAGATTAATGTGTTAGAATAGGAGGAATGGCGGGGAATGCAAACATCCTCGGAAACGAGGCAGTGCAGGGAGCTGCCAAACCAACCCCAAAACGTCTTCTAAAAAAGCCACAGATTCCAGGTACCAGTACCAAGAAGTTTGCATATGCTTTTTCCATCCAACCCCGGCGCATTTTTGTACGTGGCTAGGAAAAGGCAACAAAACGCCCTCAAAGCCTTCCGTTCGATTAATAAAATACACTGCACCCCCCCTTTCAACCAATATTACCAAAAATTTAAGGCCACCCAACCCTGTGTAAACAACGTGTGAGAGACGTACTATGCGTTATGTGTTTACATTTGCCAAATATATGCCTCAGGTTTCCGTGGCGCTGCATAAAGGGCGCATGTGTCAAGACATGACAGGGGTTTTGTAGCTCAAAGCTGTTCTGCCTATATATACTTCATGTTCGAATATTCCTTGAACTATTTTTAGGTCCGGGGGTTAAATTGACTAAGAGAGACTGACAGACAGACAGACAGACAGACAGACAGACAGACAGACAGACAGACAGACAGACAGACAGACAGACAGACAGACAGACAGACAGACAGACGTGATTTTCTCATTTAAGTATTCCAAGAAAGACTCCTGTAAGAAAGCCTGCCGGGCCCACCTCACGAGCGGTACTGGTAGACTACGTCTTCCATGAAAAGAACAATGACGAAGTATTATTGTACTTAGGAGGAGAAAAAGGAGTAGGAGGCGGAATAAGCGTTTATTTTCTTCTAAATATGGAGCAGATGACGTTTTCGAAAAAAAAAAACGCTGTTCGACGTTCTTACAATTGCGCATGTGCACCTTTCGGCAAATGACAACAGAAACACGTAAGGTTGGTGAAACGGAGAAGTGGCGTAAGAACGCTTACGCATTATCAGGCAATATTAACCCTTCCCGTAACTGTTTTATACAACGCGCCTCAAAAGCATCAAATAGTACAGCCCATAAAACCGTATGATATATTGCTTTTTCTACTTCCAAATTATTTTCGGCGAGTTAGTTCTCCCTTCGAATTTCCTTCGGGCCAATACACAACTATTCCGAATAAGCCACCACTCCGTACGTCCTGCAAGTTCTTCATCTTGCTATTTCCCTTTTCCGTTACTTTTTATATCAGAATCACAATTTTCTTAATACATCCGCACCTTATGCTGGGCATGAAACTGCCGGAGTTAAGCCTAAGCACAGACCTACAGACCTTTTATCTGCGTACATGATAAGGCGACATGTTTAAATACCCCGGAAGTTTTTCAGGAAAGAAAATTCTTATAGTAGCTTCACAAGCGATACTAATGTATCTAAATATCTCTACACCTAAGGTAATTTTTTTGCTGTCACAAGCTGCACGGAGTACGCCAGTATTTGCTAAACAGGTTTACTCAACGGTCAGCCACTGAATTAAAAGGGTCATAATACAGTACAATTTTGTTTAATTTGAACGAACTAACCTTTCGTAACTCTTTCAGCTCCACTCCAGCCCAGAAAAACGTTTTTTTAACAGCGAAGCTGTTTTGAAAATCGTTTTGTGTGTGCGTGACTGTGTGTGTGCGTGTGTGTGTGTGTGTGTGTGTGTGCGTGTGTGTGCGTGTGTGTCTCTGTGTGTGTGTGTGTGTGTGTGTGTGTGTGTGTGTGTGTGTGTGTGTGTGTGTGTGTGTGTGTGTTTGTGTGTGTGTGTGTGTGTGTGTGTGTGTGTGTGTGTGTGTGTGTGTGTGTGTGTGTGTGTGTGTGTGTGTGTGTGTGTGTGTGTGTGTGTGTGTGTGTGTGTGTGTGTGTGTGTGTGTGTGTGTGTGTGGTCGTAGCGCACGTGAGTGTGTGCCTCGCGGGGACCACCCGGTAGTTCAAAAAAAACAAAAATTAAAGCCGTTTCACTCAATCGGGAAGCTGTCGGAAGTGCAGAGCAGTGATTCGCCATAATGGGCTGCAGGGCCGTTATCCGCTCACTGCTGCAACCCAATGCATTTCAAATTTCCCGCCTTCGCAATGCTCCCGCGTCCCCTGCCTGAAACTGCGCCAGCAGGAGTTCTGTTCTTTTTGCGCTTGCTTTAATTTCGTATGCTGGAGCTGTTTTGCGTCATTTCGAACACGTAATTTTTTTGTTGCGCGGCTGGAGCCTTTCTGCGTCATTTCGAACGCGCCATTTTTTTCTTGCACGGCTGTAGCCTTTCTGCGGCATTTCGAACGCGCCATTTTTTTCTTGCGCGGCTGGAGCCTTTCAACGGCATTTCAAACACGCCATTTTTTTTTTCTTGCGCAGCTGGAGCTTTTCTGCTTCATTTCCAACAGGCCATTTCTTTCTGGCGCGGCCGCTTTTTTCGCTTACTATATGAAAACCCAGCCAAGGAGCGTTTCTAACTAAATGAACGCGGGGGCTGCCGGTTATATACACAGATTTTGCCTGAAATATACCTGCAGTTTTCTCTGCGCTAAACAACGGGGAGATGTATGACAAGCGCCAGCGGTTCACGAGGTTCGGACGGTTATGACTATTTAAACCGCGTGGTTTTCGAAGCCTCAGCGTCACTCCCTGACGACGGTACAGCAGGCTCTACTTGGGTCCGTTATCTCGCTGCGCCGCGTGATTCCGGCATTCGCATCGACCGTTAGCGAGCTAAGACGACTAGGCGAGCCCCTAAACTGCTCTGTACTTTAAAAATGCCGAGCTCTGGTATTTGCGTGCCTGGCAGCGACCACCCAGCTTCCCCGTCGCCAGTTTTTCAAGCCAAGCATACCCACTTAGGTAAATTGGCCAAGATTGGTCCCCAAGAAGAAAACTCCTGCGTTCACCGTAATCGTGGAAAAACTTGCTCAGAAAGAGGGAGACACGTCATAGCGCATTCGCCTCAAAGGTGATCTCCAATGATTATCACTTCCAAAAAAATGAAGGAAGCTCACATTTATAGCAACAGTGATGGAGTAAAGGTCGTCGCGGCCGCGAAGAACAAACAACTAAGAGGCTGCAATCGGGAACTTAAGCAGTCGTGATGGTAGTGAAGGTTGCGTACATCTTCGCAACCTTTAAGTCTTACGTGTTAGTGTGAGCTTCCTTCATTTTTTTAGTGAAATAACGGAGGAAATTTGAAAACAATTCAAATTTCGCTCTTCAGAAACGTAATTAGGGCAGCCGTCACGTAATAATGGCTAGGACTAAAACATGGTTATGAGTGGGTTAACTGCACGTTATCGTTCAAGTGATTGGTTCAAACGGAACTATCGACTTCACTGGAATCGGATTCTGTGGTGTCATAGAAACGTCGCCGGAAAGTGGCGGGGTGGTCCCCACTTCTTCATATGTTTTCATTATGGTCTATATTATTAAACACGGTAGTGCTTCTTGGGCTGCTTGAACAGAAAAATTTTGGTCCACTCCATTAAGCCAGCCGGCCAAAGCAATACAGACGCTGCGCAATAGTCTCATATATTCACAGCCAAATCTAAACGTCTAAGTCCGGTGTTAATGTTCATGCTTGTCAACATTGTTGAACAAGAACAAGACATCGCGCAAATATAAGGCAGAAAATCAATACATGAGGGATATTTGCAGTGTTCCTTTATTAAAAAGTTTACGGATGCCTGCTTTTTGCGATAGCAAATGAAATGCTACAACAGCTGCAAAAACCCTCGTCTGCTGTAGCCCGCGCTACCTGGAGGAATTCAAAAAAATCGAATAGCAACAATACCGAAAGGTTCTACTCGATAGGTTTCGCGTTCCGCTTGGAACGCTCGTGGAGTAGGGCAACGTGGTTCTATAAACGTTGTAGTCGGGTGCATCCATTCACGCGCGTCCCGTTGTCTGAACCGCCTTTGGTTCTAAATAAAGTTATCTCTCTCTCTCTCTCTCTCTCTCTCTCTCTCTCTCTCTCTCTCTCTCTCTCTCTCTCTCTCTCTCTCTCTCTCTCTCTCTCCGCATAACAGCAGCGCTGGCATCGAGGGACCGAACTTGGAGGTGGAACGTGGGAAATTTCAATTAACGTAGCAAACCTGTAGCGTGTTATCTTGGAGGGAACGAGACTGGAAAGGAACAGCATGAAAGGTGAGCGGTAAAGAAAGGGGATGTATTTACTTGTCAGAGGCGCCAGTCGACTATCGTCTTGCGTCGGCATTTGCAATGAAAGGAGCAAATACACGGCCATTCTTGCTTGAAGTTCGCAATAAAATTGGTGTCCTTGTTATGGGACAAAGCAACCTTTTTTGTGACCCTTGTCATCACGTTGTCTGCTTCCCAACGGAATGTGTTAACTGCCGCCGAATGAAGGAAATAAAGGTCAATTTCTGAGGATAGTTTTAATATGTTTACAGCGGCACACCCGTTCCACAATCCGAGTAGAGGGATTTTGGCTGTTCAGTAGATCTCAACCTTTGAAAACATAACAGCTCCAAGAGCATACAGAGTGAGAAAAAAAAGAAGAGAAGGGACGAGCACTTTACAAACGGCGCAGTGCTTGTTCTGTCTGCCTTTCTGCGTGTTTCGTCTATTTGAGCGCTTCATGGACAGAATACGTAGAGACTACAAGGTCGGGGTAACACATATACCCCTCATCATAATGGTCTTTCAAAATTTTCGAAGGAGAAAGATATCCCTCCATAAGATAACCGTTTTTATTTTCAATCAAAGCTTTGATTGGCTGGCTTGTGTCCATAGGTCGGCGTACTCATGTGTGAGTACAATCATTTGTGCTCATTTGTACTCAAATTCACGAGTGAGTACACATCCAGATTTAAAAAGTGAGTCCGATGACGAGAGAGTACAGACATAAGTCCAGTACTCGTGAGTACAGTACGTATTAGTATGATCACTCATGAGTTCAGTACTCGTAGGTGCATAGTACTCATGAGTACAATACTCATGAGTACTGTGTTTGCGAGTGCTTGCACTAGTGAGTACACTAGTGTAATAAGTTTTATCACGTACTCGATTCCAGAAGCGCGTGTACGACTCGCTAACATTTAGCGGCGCCGCTGTGTGGCTTAACTCTCAATTGGATGCTAAAATCAGACAACGAAAACCGCGCCTTTCTCCTTTCCCGGTCCCTGTTTGGCGCTGTTAGCATTTTTCGGCAGCGGCTCACTCAGGGGTCACGTTGAAATAAGAAAAAAGAGGGACTGACGGCCGGGCGGGCAACGCGGCCGCAGTTGCTCCGCTCCTACGACACTTGCTGATACCCGCAATCATTTTTGTTTTCGCGGCATGGGAACGCGTGGCGGCTTCGTTGCGCTCGCTCCGTTCACATTGGTTTAGAAGAGAAGCGGCGGAGGCTGTTAACAATGCATGCACTAGGCCCACTGAAGTCGCTCTTTCTCTGTCTTCAGCTGTTTCCGTCGACGAACGTCGCACTGTGTAGTCGTTTCGCGAGCCGAACCACTCATTTAAACAGCCGCGATTAATTAACATTATTTGCGTTAAATGTTCTGCATGGTTTGTGACATCTAAATTGCACGAACCATTCCGCTGTGCACATTCAAGCAATAATTTTCCTGCTGTACGTACTCCAATCTGGTTTTATTAGACTCCCGTTTTAAATCATTTTGCTCAGGTTCGCTAGGCTATGGTCTGTATAGTGTCATTTACAAAGGAATATATAGCGCCCCCGTGCGGGCGCGGCGGTGTCATTTTCAGCTCCAATGAAAATAAAACATCCGAGTTCACCTAAAGCTATTTGTGGGTTGTAAATTGGACAATATAATGCCGGCTGAATGCATGCGACGCCTTGTTTCACCTCGCATTGTCGAAAACCTCAGGCATCTTGCTGCTGGAGGAGCGTTTCGCTTTCGAATGACTTTGATCTGTCTCCTACGCGCTGAGCCGCTTCGAGTTTACGCCACCGTGTAATGAAGAAGCTGACGACGACGGTTATTTTTGTGGTTGTTCTCCCCCTACCTTAATCATCTGTTTACTGTTGGGCACGGAGCAAGAATATATAGGAGAGGAAACGCCCATTGCGGCCGGCGTGATCGAGCGACTAGATAATGTCACAATGATAACTACGGTGACCTACGGAGCTCCGCAGCTGCGGCGACGAACAATTTGACAGCGGCACTGGTTGAATTTATCAAAAGCAATACTGTTGTTTGCAGCATTCACCACAAGGCGTGAATCGCTATGCGCTCGAGCTGCTGCGCGACGCGGGCACGGTACGCCCGTTTATCTCGGGCGTAGCGCGCGCGCGCGCGCGTGCGCGCGTCATCGTCCCGCAACGTCGGTGATGCTGGCACTTTTCAGTGCACTGTTGCATAACCATTGAATTGGCGGGTGCACTCAACTCGCTTCGAGCGCATCGCATGCGAGATAAGGCCGTGCGTTTACAGGTTTTACTTTTTTTGCGTTTACAGGTTTGTATTTTGGGCTTGCGGCTCGCGCAAGATTGTTTACGCATTAAAAGAAAATGCCTCTTTTATTCGCTCGTACCGGCCGGTTAATTTCCCAGAAAATTAATCGCGAAGGCGGGCTCATCAGCCAACGGAAGCGCAGAAGAGCGCACACAGTCTTGCTTTGCATGGCCACGGAATGATTCGGCGGCCCGGCGAAATACCGACGTGATGCTGCGGCCGCGTTGGACTGGGCGAGCGCGAACAGAACACGCGCCGGCCGTGGCGATGACCGCGCACTTCCTTCGCCTGCCGCCAGATGCCGGAAACTTGACGTTCGCCAAGTGCTTTTGACGTTATCAGGCTGTCCCAGGAAGCTCAGTTTCCCCTCTTATTTTATCCTGGCTGCATGCTGTTGAGCGACCACCCCCCCTAACAACTACTGCAGAGTTTAAGCTCGCACTGTGGAAGGCGTCGTGAAGAAGCCGTCTTAATATGATGAACGTCAACGCCAGACGCCGGGTTTCTCGCTTAAGCTCATGTGTTGGAACATTTCGTAAAATACACGGCTCGCACATAAACGACGCCACCACACTTTCTGATCGATCACTGTCAGCTTCATCGGCGCCGCTCAAGATAAGAGCTGCAGATGTCCACTGTACAAACAATGCACCAACACCTCAACTAGTCATGTCAGTGCACTGACGTCACTGTATCCCGCCTCCGAAAAACACGTCGTGGTGTTTGTTTTCGACTACACAAAGCCCGGAGGAGCAGTTGGACAGTGCTGTAACGGCTGCCAAGCACCGGCAGCAACTGGGTGCACTGCGGCCTTCAACTGCGAGTGATACCCGTTCCACACTGCCCTTTCATGCCCCTCACCCCCCCCCCAAACACACACATACAAACTGTAGGGACTAGGCAATCTCAGCTCAGTCACCACTGTTGCGACGTTGCCCTGCTCCGTCCGCTATCGACGCGGCCCTGAGCAAAGCGGCGAAGTTGTCGAGCCGACGGTGATTTGAAGCTGCATTTACAACATATACAAAGGTAGCATGAGCGTTACATGGCACGCACAAAGACGAAGGCAATTTTCAACTCAGTGCCTCCGATAAGATCCCGCTGCCCCGCCACTGCTTCCGGGCAGGTTCTACATCCCCGGAGTTCCGCTACAGCCATGAGCAGTTCGAGTCCCTACAATCAAAACTATCACTGGCCGCGGTTAGAATCAGGCAAATTGAGGCGAAGCGATTGCGTCAGCCGAGCCGCCACGGCAGCGAAATGGAAGGTGACTCAGCGGCGCCGGCTCCAGGTGGGGCTTGCTGCGTGTCTGCCGCGGGCCGTTCGTCCCAGGCATGATTCGGCCCAGCCGTCACAAAGAGAAAAGGAGGACAGACTCGGCGGCGCCGTTTCCCGCCAAGTTGGTGGCGCCTCTCCCGCGGACTGTTTCACCGAGGCGCGAATCGGAACCGCCGTCGGTTCCGATTCGCGCTTCCGATTCGGTTCAGCGAATTTGTGTCGGGCGCTGTGGCACAACACACACACACGCATACAAAAATGAGTGGTTAAAGTCAGACACGTGTGGTTTTCGCCCCAGCTCTTAACGGAAATAAACATAACGAGCGTTGCGCCGCTATCTTGTCCCTTTCTCACGGCGAGAACTTCCTCTTAGGCTTCTCGAGCACTCGCCGGTTTTCGTCTTCGTATTCTTATTTCTTTTTTGGAACGATCAAGATCACCGGCACCTGCTACTCCGATCGAGATTGACCCGACAAACACCATTCCGTACAGTAGGACGCAATCGCGGGCAAGCGGACTCAGAACGAACAGAACGCTTTCGAGAGATACCGACCTCAGCATTTCAAAACAACGGGCAAAAACGAGACCTTGAGCGACGACACGGAGGCGGCAAGAAGGACAACGAATGAACCCGATCCATACGAATGCATCAAATGCCTTACCGATGAAGTCGCGCTTATACGACGCCAAGGAATATGGTACCGGATGGCCGAGAGGAATTACGCCCGCTTCCCCCACCTCAATGACTTCACTTCCGAGGAAACCACGGCAAAAGCGAGCACGGAGCCGCAACGACTTTGACCGATCAGCCACGCCACCCTAAGACAACGACACGCATACCGCACGGTAAACGAAAAGACAAACGGCTCCCACACCATACGCAACGCACACCTTCATCGAAGCCAAGTCCAACGCGCCGAACTAATATGCCATCCTTGCACACCGCCGCTCGCCGCCGGACAAAACTGTCGCCTAAGCTCCCACATGCATCAAACACGCAACGAACTTCACGACCACAATCGCCGACGGAAGCGACGTGACAGACGCAATTCCGTAAATGCTGTCAAGTTCAGGTCCGACGGAGTGAATTCCACGGCACGCAAAAAATTCTGCAGAAATTCAGAGAATTATCTACTAATGCATAGCATTCTCATGCTGCTTTCCTTGAGTGTGAGTTTTTACAGTCGAAGTTTTTGGTTTCTCGAAGTCCTGTCCGACCAATTATCTCCATTTACGCTATTATAGCGATTCGAAGTGGAACATTCGTGAATTCTGCATTGTTGTGGAAATGCAAAGCGTTATACGGATTGCCATTTTTCGTAATTGCTTAATATTTCTTTAGTTTTGCAAAATTTCGTTCTACCGATTATCCCCATTTACGTTGTTATAACGACTATATTTGGAACTTTCCCGAAATCTGAATTATTGTGGAAATGCAGGGCCTTACATGGTTTGCCTGTTTTTTTTTATTATTTTATAATTTTCTTAATTTTTTTTAGTTTTTCCAAATCTCACTGATCTGCATTTACGCTTTTATAACGATTATAGATGGATCTTTCGTGATACCTGCATTATTGTGGAAATGCCATGCGTTATGCGTTTTCACATCTTTCATAATTTTGTATGATTATTATTTTTTAGTTTTTCAAAATTTTGTTCGACCAATTATCTCCATTTGCGTTATTGTAGCGATTACATTTGAAACTTTCCCGAAATCTTCATTATTGTGGAAATGCAGGGCGTTACACGTTTCGCCAGTTTTCGTAATTATTTTATAATTTTCTTATTTCTTGTTTTTTCACAATTTTGTTCGACCAATAATCTCCATTTACGCTATTATAACGATTACAGGTAGAACTTTCGCGATATCTGCATTATTGTGGAAATTCCATGCGTTATACATTTTGACATTTTCCATAATTTTTTGCATTTTTTTATTTTTTATTTTTCAAAAGTTCGTGTGACCAGTTACCTCTATTTACTCCATTATAGCGATTGCCTGTAGAAGTTCCGCGATATCTCCATTTTTGTGGAAATGCAGGGCGTTACACGGGCCTGGCTGTGGGCGTACTCGGCAAAGAATGCTACGCAATAAGAAAATTCAAGCCGATTTGAAATTCACCGAACCTCATCGAGACGAAGTTCCTAGTATCTGGCACAAAGCATTGAGCAACTGTGAATAAGCGGACAGTGATGTGGATACGAAAGGACGTAAATCTACGCGAACTCTTGATTGTGCCTGCTGACAGGCACAATTCGGATTCCGAGCCCGATTCAGAGAATATCAGCTCACCGAGAAACGAAAACAGACGACAAAAGCTGCCACCCGAAGACACGCAGAAAACCGCAATTTCCGGCCACGGCCGCCCCGAAGAGCCTCGAGGCGCCTCAAATCTGCCGAGAGCGGAACGCGGCCCAGACTTTGTGGTTTTATTCCTAAGAGCAATAGCAGACGCGAGACGCAACGCGAGTGCTTACGGTCCGTTTCGCTCTCTCACGTGTACGTGCCTTCGCGCAGGGAGTAGCCCTACGACAGTGCACCGCATCCGACGTTTTCTTCCAGTGGTCCTGTGTACTGATCTATATGTAACTTCAGTTTTTCTACTCGATTAAACATTCTAATTTTATTATTTAGTCTTTTATTCGAGCCACGACCTAGCTTACAGCTAACAGTACAGATAGTTTGAGTACTCGTGAGCAGAAATTGAACACTCAGGAGTACAGATTGAGCACTCATTAGAACAGATTAAATACTCGTGGGTACAGATTGAATACTCATGAGTACAGATTGAATACTCATGAGTACAGATTGAATACTCATGGGTACAAATTGAGAACTCATGAGTACAGATTAAGCACGATTACTCGGACGTACAGATGAGCTGAGTAAGAGTGAGTACAAGTGAGCACGAGTACTCGGGAGTACAAATTCAGTATGAGTACAAGTGAGTACTGAAGAGTACAGATTGAGTACGAGTATTTGTGAGGACAAATTAGTTTTAGTGAAAGGGGGTACTATTACAAATGAGGACGTGATGAATGAGTACGAGTGGTTTTAAGAACGGACAAGTTTTTTGAGTCTGAATTCGAGTGAGTAAAGCGGGAAGAAAAAATTGTGATTGACTTTGAGTGAGGTCTTTCTGTTTTGCCGACCTATGCTTGTGTCGCCGTTGGTGTTGTCGTAGTTCGGAAAAAAACCTTCTCCTCATCCTATTCTCTCCCTCCTCGCCCACAGCTTTTGGCAGCTCACTCAACTGGGCGCCCCCTCCCTCCGGAGAAGGTTAGGGGAGGTTGGCCGCTGCCGCAAGTGGCGTATCGAATCACGCCATACTTCTAGACAATCACAGGTACTTCGTCCCTCTGGAGGAGGGAAACTGAGGTGAGCTCACTTCGCGTGTGTTTCTCGTAAGCCAGTTTAAGGCCGGCTGCGCTATGGGTAGGCCACGATTGGCCCATTCCACCAACAAGCGGGCAGCCCTGGAGGAACGACAATAGGAGAGAGCCCCTGAACATGCGCGTTCTCGGCAGCTGATTATGAGTCAGGCGAAGCGACAACGGTGGGTCGCTGAAGGGTTTCGGCGAGCAGAAGCCAAACGACAACGGCGGGCCAAATAAAAACACAAATTCTAGCTGATCAACCATGCCTTTTTGACGTGTCCCAACCCCACCTGTTTCGCGTGCACTCCTGTTCCCGGTAGAGGAGGAAATGGCGATTTTTTTATAACTTCAACAAAACATAATCGTGCCGGCAAAATTTATTAGGCAATATGAAGGGTATTACAAAGAGAAAATACAACTGCTAATGTGGCAGCTCTTACCTCTACAACTATGTTCGACAAGAAGTGTTGCTGCCACTACTGAGTAATTAATGTTTGAAGAAGTGGACCGTAATATAAGTCATATTAGCAGCTTGCGTAATGCGACGCAGCCAACTACTGCAGCCTAATATGACGTGCCAAGGGCCCTGTAACGTACGTGGCTGAGAGGCCTAAAATGGTCCGAGCTACCTGACTAGACGCCGTACTTAAAGGGCCATGAAGATAAAATGCAAGTGAGAGCGTAAATTTAAAAACTCAGTAGAATTATTCGAAAACACCCCAACGCAACAGCCGGCATCCTTATCAGCGCCACCACGGATCGGCTGCTAGAGGTTGGCCCCATAACACCTTTGACGAGCTCACTGGAGCCCAACGTACGGCCCAGTACAATTGGTTAGCAGGTACCGTCACTGGAATAACGACCACCGATTCATTGTGCATTTCTTAGGCCCATTAACATGGACCCAAGACCACCATACACGGGGAAATCCGGGAACACATCACCGTGGCACCCTTCCCACCAACATGCGTCCATCACATCACCCGGAGCAAAGACAAGCAAGGGTCATGGCGCTACACATGCAATACCACTCTAACCCAGACGTCGGCTGCGTAGACGCGGTGAGCTACAGGGGCCGAAACAGTGTAACGGCAGTGGTGGTTGACCATCAAGGTAGAGTGATATCCGCGTGTTCAGTCACCATGTCCCGTCGAGATGCGAGAAAAGTGGCCATCGCACTCGCCATCACGGGTACACAGGCCGGCATCATCTTATCTGATTCGAAGGCCACCCTGCGCAACTACGCAAGAAGGAGGGCTTCTACGGCAGCGGCGCCTATGCAATAGGCCCTTTCTGAGACAACAGCAAGACAAGGTCGTCTCATATGGACCCCATGACAGAGCACTCGTCCCTGGCGGGGAACGAAATGGCAAACGGTGCAGCCCGAGGATTCTGCAACGTGGCTGACCTCGAGTCCGAAGAGATGCCGTCTGACAGGGGGGAGGGGTCGATAGGCTCTGGACATATCAGGAAATTACCCAACACTCTAGGCAGAGCCGTCTGAAACTTCCTGCAGCTCACAGATCCCTCACAGGAGGACAACCAGTAGCGTGGTGAAGGCTGAAGACTTCCGCTTTCCTGCAAACCGCGCTATGCCATCGACACTACCCAGAAAGATATTAGGGCGCATGCAAATGGTTCGGACTATCAGCCGCTTCACTCACAAACATAGTTTGGGCCCGTCATACAAATCCCAGCCTGCCAATGGCCGTATTGCTCAGCTCTGTCCCCGGAGTAGAAGTTGCGGTCGTCTAGCTGGCGGAAGGCGCCGCCAAAGACCACCGGGTCCTGGCCATCGGCTGACGAAGCGCCCACCCGGACCCTCCATCTCGGGTGGTTACGCCCAGCAAAAATGACCAATAAAGCTCTCTCTCTCTCTCTCTCTCTCTCTCTCTCTCTCTCTCTCTCTCTCTCTCTCTCTCTCTCTCTCTCTCTCTTTTCTCTCTCTCTCTCTCTCTCTCTCTCTCTCTCTCTCTCTCTCTCTCTCTCTCTCTCTCTCTCTCTCTCTGTTCCTGTTCATTTTGAAAGAACCGGCCCATGGGAACAACTCCCTCAGCTCAATTCCAGTCATTAGTCACATTTTTTTCAATCGATGATATTAAAGAAATATTTTTAAAAACTTTTACATTTCTCGC